>NW_006782180.1:88887-114418 GCF_000442215.2 Lipotes vexillifer
GAGCCATGGCCGCTGAGCCTGCGTGTCCAGAGCCTGTGCTCCGCAACGGGAGAGGCCACAACAGTGAGAGGCCCGCATACCGCCAAAAAAAAAAAAGACAAATTTATTCTCCTACAGTTCTGGAGGTCAATATAGACTGAAATCAAAGTGTTGGCACAGGGTGACTTTCTTCTGGAGGCTTTTAGGGAGAAACCATCCCATGTCTCTCTCCTAGCTTCTGGTGGCTACCGGCAATCCTCAGCATCACTACAATCTCTGCTTCTGCTTTCACATGACTTCTGTGTTTTTGTGTGCCTTTTCTCCTTCTTATAAGGATGCCAGTCATTGGACTTAAGGCCCACCCAAATCCTGTACAACTTCATCTTACCTGATTACATTTATACAAACCTGTTTCTAAATAAGTTCACATTCACGGGTACAGGAAAATTGGGACTTGAACATATCATTTTGAGAGCACAATTCAACTCACTACAACTTCTCAATAGCATTCAAAAAAAAAAAATTTGAACTTGTTCTGGAATCATACTTCTCTTTGTTGGCTTTGGAACACCAAACTCACCTGGTTTCCTTCCATACTACTCTTTAGTCTTATTTAGGGGCTCTCTTTTCTCAATTTAACTCCTGCTCTGGGCCCTTTTCTCTTGTTCCTCTCTATTCATTTCCTAGGCAATCACATCTATCCCAAAATTTGAAAAGATCTCAAATTTTTACCTCTATCCAGGTATCTCTTCTGAGTTTCAGACTACTCTTTCCAACGGCCTACATGGCATCTTTATTAAGTAATTTGTGCTGTTTCTAAGACAGTATATCTAATACTAGTCCCTGATTTTCTGTGCATTTTTCCCTCTGGCATATCTTTGATTTCCCAATAAATTAAACTTTCATTCACTCAAGTTTTTTATTTTAGTGCCAGAAATCTTGGAGTAATTAAATTTTCCTTTTTCCTTAGCACCTTTCCCAATCTATTACAACTAATTACCAATATATTTTGCTTCAACTTTTGAAGCCAAGGAGGACCCTGTGGGGCTCCTGGGCACAAAAGCCTTTCTGTTTTCCCCCATTTCCTGATTACAGGAAACAGGCTTCATTCAGCCTCCATGACCTTCTCTGAACAAGCAGGTTCAAACAGTTGCTAACTAGGGAAGGGAGGGGATGCAGAGACAAGGGAGGAAGAGTCAAAAAACAAACAACAACAACAACAAAGAAAGACAATAGTGCAATCCTGGGGCAGGGTTCTAGTTTCCCCTCAAGGGATATACATAACAATGTCTTTGATCTGTTTTGCAGATACTGAAACCCCCACCAGGTGGGAGAAGTTAACTGTATGCTGCCCACAGGCACTTAGACCCTGGACCAGTTGGAACCAGAAGGTTGATGATGCTGACTCTCACTTACCTCACTACCAACCAATCAGAAGATTGTCCATGAGCTGATCATGCCCTCTTTAAACAATTACTATAAAATTCCTCACTCTACTCTCCAGGACAGGACACACAGTTTCGAGGGCTTTAGCCCACTGTGGCCCCCTTTGCCTGGCAAAGCAACAAAGCTATTCTTTTCTAATTCACCCAAAACTCTGTCTCCAAGATTTAATTTGGTGTCAGGGTGCAGAGACCGGATTAGGCTTTACTTTTACTATATATATTTCAATTCCATTCACTTCCCTCCATTTTCCCTAACAACAACTTAGTCCAAATCACAAGCATTTCTTATTTGAGGGACTGAAAAGCCCTGCTAAATGATTTTCCTTTCTGCATTCTAATGACCTTCCAATCCATTTTTTTCTGTAACAGTGAGATTAAACTTTGAAAAATATATCAGAACACTTAAGAAGCCTAGTTCAAATCTTTCAATAGCTTTCCAACCAATGTATTTAGAATAAAATTCCAGTTCTTTTTCATGATCTCCATCAATTGCCCCTGCCAGTTTCTCCATCTCATTTCTCATCAATTTCCAAGACTTGTTCAGTATACTATGAAGTCTGTTTCTCAAAAATACAAGTCATATCAGATCCTTCAACATGGCATTTCCACACACTGGAACATCCTTTTCCCTCATTCTTCATCTGCTGACCTGCTATTACATCTTCAAGTTTTGACTTAAGTATCACTTCCTTAGTAAGATTTTTTGTAATCATGGAACCACCACCCTTATAGAATTAGTCTGTTATAGTCTCTCTTCATGTGCTCCAATTTTCCTCAGACCACGTATTGTAGTTTGTAATTACACATTTGTATATATTCAACTTCTAGTTTTGTTCTAAAATTATGGTTGTTGAATAGTAAGGGAAAAGCTTAGATTGGATTACAAATCAGAATAACTTAACCCTAATCTGACTCTACCGTTCATTAACTTGAGCAGGATGCTTAACTTCTCAGGGTCTTACTGTTCTCTCCTGGGAAAATCACTTATTTGGACAATGTGGCTTCCCAGATTCTGTTGTGGTTCAAAAATTCTGCTACTCTATGATCCTATAAATATTCTGAAACTTTAAGAGATAATGGACCATTTTCTTACTTCATTTGGGATACTAATATAAACTTGACATGTGGACATTTTCAAAACTGGTATTTCAGTAGCTTTCCGTGACTATGAGGATATAGTTATGAATGTATTAACAGCTGGCCTTTATTCATAAGGCCGAACCTAGGAAAAGTTGAAATCTGTGCCTCACAAAAATTGCCCTATTCTTCCTCATTTTGTCTCCTCCATTTTTAACCACAAATCCCAGACACCCTAAACCCTCTGCTCATCCTCAAACTATTTAGGATCACTCAGGTACTTCCATGAAGCCTGGATCTTTCTGAGAAGCTCATCATTGTCAGACTTTTCTCACCCCAAACACACTTTTTCTTTAGAATCCTATTCTCCTTAGATCTCACTCCATCATAAATAGAATTTTCTAAGTAAGCAATCAACACACATATTAATCTGTGCAGGATTGGTAGGTTCTAAAGGTAATGTATTACTCTTTCCAAAGAGTGTTTCTATTAGATGAATATATTTATCTGTCTATATTCAGTTTTAAAAACAAGCTATGTTAAACTCTAAAAATATGTCATACCATTACTTCGAGATTTTTTTAAGTTAGTCATTTATAAATGTATTTTTTTTTCTATTTTATACACAAATAAATGCTTTAGTTATATGTATTTCATAATTCTTTACAAACATTTATTCATACTGGAAAAAATTAAACTCTATGAGTGATATAAACTTTAAATTAAATGTTTAGAGAAGTCAATGGAAAACCTTTTTCTTCAATTTTGGTTTAAAAAACAAAATTTTGCTTTTAGTAATAAGTAAAATCAACACCTAACATATCATGTCATGTTTCTAATAGCATAGATTTAAAAAGCAGAAAGAGATTGTTGCTAAACAAACAGATACAGTATTATATTATCATCTCTCTCTTTCAAGATGACATTTTAAAACACACTACATTTTAAAATAAGTACATTGTATCCTAATCTTTAATCTGCATTTTCTTTTAAATTCTAGTTATTACAACCACAGCATACTATTATGCAAACCTGTTCTTTAAAAAAATATTTTTCATGTGCCATGTCCACTGGTGTCACTGTGATTAAGATATAGATTACCAAAAAAAAATTCTATTTGGTTGCTATATGTTTGTGAGCAAAGAAATTGATTAGGCATTCCTCTTTATTTAAGAGATATGTCAGTACATAGAGTTACAGTCTGCCTTCATTTAGTCTTTTCATTTGTGGTACTCCATATTACATGAGAGCACATCCATTTGGATCTTTTTAATATTCATGATCCTCTCACCAACCTGAACAAAAGAGCTAAAGCATTTGATAGCAATCTGAAGAACTTGATTAACAATGTACTAATCATCAGTACCATTGACCTGATTCAAAAATGTTTTCAATTTATCCATCACTTTTATAACCAAAGATGATTGCATTACTTTACCATTTTTTATTTAAATAAAACCCCAAGAGCTGAAAATATCAAGCTATTTCTACTAAATGCACCTTGCAACAATCTAATTTATTTTTAAACTAAGTTCTAAAGTGACCTATAATAACCAATTAGTACTTGAACATAGGAAACCAGGGCACAAGTGGTCTGTGATAAAATCAATTCACTTTGACTTCACATCACTAAATGTTAAATTGTGCCAAGGAATTAATTTTGCAATAAATTGTTACTGCAGTTACAAAAATCCAACTAAATGATATTACTAGGAGCAATTATCCATATATCAAAATGCATTGACTGCAGAGTGTGAACTATAATTATCCCCCAAATTGCTTATCATTCAAATGTTAATTTTAAAGATTTCATTTTTATAGCCATAACTTACTTTTTTTAATATTTAAAAACTTATTTTTAATGTATCCTAAAAATACAGTATTGGCATACTAAATTTCATAACAATTTAAAAGTATAAACATACACTAGTGTATCACTTTTGGACTATTATGTTAAAGTAAAATGATATAGTGATCTAGAAGTAGAACAAATTGCCTTTTGTGATAAAATGTCACTGAGAACGAGGTTTACTAGCAAGCTTATGCAATATTATATTTTTAGAAAAAAAATAACACAATGAAATTGAATACATCTGACAAAAAATAGCGATACCATTCTACAGACAGATTGAAACACATCTCCATATTAAAAGGTCTGAAGTGATAAACAATTTGGTTATTTCCTATGCTCATGCTCTTCTACTTTCTTAAATATCAAACTATATTTAATATCAAATGCAGTAGCACACCTGTTGCAAAAAAGTGTTTTAAATCATACTTATGCATCTGATCAACATATTTTTATTCTCCATTTTTTCCTGAAATTTGATTATAAGAATTTAGACATCATTTAATATATTTAATATATATATATATATTTAATATATATATTTAGGATATCATATATATTTTAAATCATTATTTAGGGTGGCAAACCACTGAGAACAGTAATATAATAGATCCCAATTTGTTTTAATGTATTTGTGGTACTGAATGAAAAGACTAAATGAAGGCAGACTGTAACTCTGTAACTCTAGCTTTCAATGTGAGAATTCAATATTCCAAATATTATTACTTTATTGATTCTTTGGCAAAGTCTACATGTAATTGCATGAAAGTAAATAGAACCAAATACTTAGTGAAGCAGATAATGTCTCCATACTAACCAGGACCTGGCATTTCTGGGAATCATGCCATTTGCGTCTATGTGGCCTGACCTTAAGAAATCAAATATATCAGATTTAAATAATTACTTTTAAGCTTATTTTCTCTCCTACTTCTAATCCAGTTATTTAAAATAAAAATCTCAGGAGAAATTTTTCTACTCAATTGATTTTAGCTTACTAATAAGAGCATAAGATATTTTCAATTTATAATTAGGAGTCATTATTTCTAAGGGTCTTTTTAATTATAAAATTTTAATAATTCTGGAATTCAGTATTCAATGTTTATAAGGCAATATATCTTTTAAATTCCCAGAAGCATAAAAATTTCATGGAAAAGAGTTAACTAATCTATATGAGGATTAATTTTCTGATATAAATGGATCATCATGTATAAAAATTTTAAAATATTCTTATTTAAAAGTGTGAGTTCTAGCTTGAAAGGAATTTCCCAGACAAAACCGCCCATCTGTAAACAAAAAACTGAAAATAATAAAAGCATCAGAATTATATTCTGTTCCTTAAATATTAAATAAAGGTGGGTGACTGGGCATTTCAGCTATGACAGTGGATTATTTTCTTATTCCTTTTCACATTGTTTTATCTATACTAAAAAATAAATACGTACAAAACTATACAAATAACTCAAAGTTTTAATATTTCCCTATGACTATACTATTTTTGCTATGTGTAAATGGTGATACTGAATTAAATGTTTTGATAAAAACTCTTTACACATGAGTGAATTTGGAAAATGAAGATAAACAATTTTGTGAAAGATGCTTCTAAATAATGAAAATGGTTTAGTAACCTAAGCCTCCTTGGCTTGTCCAAAACTGTTTTTCCATGATAGGTAACTACCTTGTGGATGATGAGCTGAAGTATAAATTTGGGATAAGTGCATGGTATAAAAATTCTCCAAATGCTCTTTGCACAATTCTCTGCAAAATGCTGCCACTGAATTGCCCTCTTGTACAAATGATTTATTGTACCAACCATGTGGAATAAAAAATTGAAAATCTAGATGAATTTTAAGAAGAAAAAAGAATCTCCAAGTAATTTTAACAGAATCTTCCATTCTTAGTGAAAAAGAAGTTGGTCAAGGCTAAAATGGAAAGTTGAGTTTCCAACAAGTAAACCATTAATTCCTCCTTCTTTTGTTTTTACGTTTGGCAGCATAAACACACACAAGGTATGCATATATATGTGAAAGAGCATTCCTGAAAAGACCAACATTCTTCTATGTAAAAGGATGAAAACTATCTAGCCTAATGCTGGACGTGAACTGATATCACATGCATATTGGTTATGCCTTGAAAGTTTCATATGGTCCCAGAAGTAAAAAACCAAAATAAGACTTTAGAGTAAAGCAAACCAAAAAACAAAAAGATTCAAAGGTAAATTATGTGGGACTAAGAGGAAACATTCGTACAGAATGAAATATAAGTTGATCTCCATGGGGAGGAAGGGGGTAGTTTATGTAGCAATGTCTTAGAACTTTTTTTATGTAAGCCTCTTAGACAATAAAACAAATTATTCTTCTGATGAGGCTTATTCTCTTGGATATCACTGACAAGATAATCCAGAACCTGTCTAGCCCAGAAGAATATGTTTTCCTTGGGAGGTGGTACAGCTTTCTGACTCACACCTATATTTGTGTAGGTGATATCTACATTCCCATGAAAGGTATGATTGAAAGAGTCCCTTTCTTACAACGAAAACAACCTTCTATAAACTGAAATTTTTAAACAGCTTTGAGGGCATTCAGGTAAATACAGCCTAAGAGTTTATAATTAGTCTGACATTTCTAGACACAATTAACTTGCAGATTCAAATACTTGATTTACATATATAAATATCATCATGCACTGACACTTCATAATCTTCCTTTGGAAAATGAAACTCCATCAGAAGTTATTCTCTGATGGGTATTCACTGAATTCTTATGGCTACACACACACACAGAGACATATACACACATTTGTGACATTCAGGATATCTTTTCTTAATCACTAAAAAATATTGCTAAGCAATAAGCTTTCTGTTCTAGCATACTTAGAGGTCTTATGTGACTTTCAAATATAAATTTTTCAAATCTCTGACTGTAAAGAAAATTTATTAAATTTTATAGAGCCATTTACACATGTTCTAATATCTTTTTATTTCTTCACAAACTACATACTCTTCATTAGTTTAGGTGTTAGATCTTTTAAAATCTGAGTGTTAGGAAGTCACTTGTGAGTGGATATAGAGAAGTTATTTTCATAATGCACTAAAAAATGAAGATATTGAATCAAACTTTATGCTTATTATTCAAATCCTAGAATATAAATTTATTTAATGTAGTAACTATTTGTCAGAGAAATAGGTGTGATGCTCTACGTGTCATTTTACCCACTGTCTGACATTATTTCCAATCATATTTGCATGTACCTCTTTTGTAAATTGTCCAAAATATATATGGCAACATCCTGTCCGAAAAATAAATGAGTCAGAAAAGGAGTGCAGAGAACTATCAAAGTATAAAAATAATACCCCAAATCATATTGGATGGGTTTAGAAATATACACAGTCACTGATATCCAAAAAGAAAAACAAAAGAAATGTATCTCTTTAGAGAGCTATTGTGGATAAACCTTTTATTTTCCATGATTTTAAGAAAGTGTTGCTTAAATGTGGGTATTTTTGTCTTCGTACCGTAAAATGTTTAAATTGAATAGATTTAATTTTAGGTCCAGTCAAATGTTTAGTTGTCAAGCATTTAATGCTGAAATACACTGCCTTACGAAATGTTATTTTAGAGCTGTTTGCCTTTTAAATTCTAACAAGCTGTATATCTGTTTGTCTAGCCGCCATCAAGGAGACTATTGTAGCTGGAGGCATTGGTAGGAAGACGACTAAAGGGCTACATCATGTCAAAACCTCAAGTAGGAATTATTGCCTTTCTTGCATCAGTTCCCAGCTGTATTATGTCACCAAATCACATCACTGTAATCAAAGATGAATTTTTTTTTCTTTACCTTAAATGCTTTTTCTGTCAATTACAATCAAAGGACAGGACTTCAGGTCTGTCAGTTTGTGAGGCTCTTTCCTACTGATGACTAAAGCTGTAATCTGCTAAATATAAAATGAATCAGAAAAGTCTTAGAATGATTTTGCTATTAAGAATTTTTTTATTCCCCTCCCACAGGGGACAGAAAGTAATTGGTCTTTAAAGAATGAAATCAAAGATTAAAAAAAAAAAAAATGACCCTTTTGGTTTTCATCCTTTTATTCTTTCCTCTCTCTGCCTTAATTCTAAATCTTCACTTGTAACACCGGTTTTTCTGAGAAAATATACATAGTACTCTAATCAAAACTAAACAGCTCTTCGTAAATATTTTATTAACCCCTCATTTTTATAAGTCCAGAACTTTCTTGTCATAGTACTGCCTATTAGGTACCCTGTAATATTAGCAGTAATTCTGCTAATAACTCCAACTTCTAGGCAGGTTTCTGACTTGACTACATTATTAAGCATAATCAAAAACATTTTCCCAGAATGACTTTAGCTTGGTAGTAGGGATTGCTTCCTTTGATCTTCTTAGCATTATTTTATGATAGGTTGCTCCTCATTTACACTACAAATGTTGGCAAAAATGAAAGTGGTATCTCTGCTAGCAGTGCCTGATAAAATAACTGGTTCCGCAGTCTCTGCCAGCTGCTTTCATCGATGAAAATCAGGTTGTTTATAATGGGGGAGAAAGGCTTAGAATGTAAACGTTTGCCATCATGAGAAGCTTGATAGAACTTGTCATGAACTTCTGCCGTGTTCCTCAATTAAATTTTTCTTATTTCTCTATTTAATATTTAAGCAAATATTTGTGCAATTAAGACACCCTTCTTAGGTTTCACATTAAATCCCATTCTTGGATGCTCATATCCAGAACTACTCTGGAGAAATGTAAGAATATAAATGCAATATATACAATCTTGATTTATTACCCCAGAATTTCTCATAAACACCTGCCACCTGACTCTGTCCTCCTTTATCTTCCATTACTATTTATTCGCCAAAGTGAGAAATACACAGTTGTGTTGCCATGGTGTTTTAAGATGTTTCTATTTCTTTAAGGTGGGAGAGAGGAAATCACAGACACCTGTTAGCCAGTATTGATATTTCTCTGTTGTTCAGTGCATGTGCGTGCACGTGTGTGCACACACACAAGAAATACTAGGCTGAGAAAAAAGTGTGGAATAAAGCACTGCATATAATCTGGTAATAAAAACAAATATTTAGTGCCCTACCTCATTCCAGATGCCAGGAAACTCAAATCACTTGAAACAATATATCATACACAGAAATAAACCCAAATGTCTTCCAAGTACTTTGGCAAATGAGAAACTGCCCAGTGCATTACAAAAGAAACCTCTGAAGGAGCGAAAAGACAGAATTCTGCCTGTGATTTTGTCACTGGCTATGTGATCTTGAAATTAACTAAAAAAAGTTCATTTCCTATGTGTACATACTTTTAAAACATGACAAGAATCAGGCCAGTTAGCACTCCCACCAGTTCCAAAAGCTAAAGAAATCATACAACATTAGAGCCGCCGAAACCTTATATATGTAACATGGTGCAACCCCTGCTCTCATTTTACAATGAAGAAATAAAGGACCAAGACTCAAGATGCAAGGGAAAAATTGCTGCTGAGCAGGCCAAGGTCAAGGATTCTTGAAACAATATGACTGTGAAAAAGGGGAGCATCAAGCCTCACACCTAAATAAAAGTATCTAGAAAATTTTAATAAATTGTAAGAATGTATTTAATATCTAAATATGTTATTGAAAAACAAAATGTTTCACACAAGGCTAAACTCCCTTTAACTACCAACTCAAATTTCAATCTCCCTGACTCCATCCCATCCTATAACAAAGAAAAAATACTGCACCAGAATAGACTGTTTCCTTCCAGATTGTGTGTGTGTCCACTGGGTAAAAAAAATTTGCTCTTTGGGTGGGGACCTGAACATGGTCTCAAACTCAGAGAATCTTGAGGATGAATTAAAGCCCAATATTATGCCTAAGCCTAATGATAAGCAAAGGACAGACCATCTTGGCAGGAACCCTTTGGTAATTGTATAAGCAAAGGTAGTCTATATCAATGTGCACATAATCTTCTCTACAGTACTGGATTCAAATCCACTTTCCAATATTTGTTAGTAGCAGGACTTTGAAAAAACTGATTTAAGCTCTCTGAGAACCAGTATCCTTATCTATATACAGTGAAGGGAATATTACCTACCCCATTGGGTTCTTTTGAAGATTAAACAAAATTAAATAGTAGGAGAGTGCTTGGAACATAGTATTTACTTAGAGCATCACACATTACATTCTACTGTAATTAATTATCTTCCTTTCCAATGGAAATATTGGTTACTGGAGGAATGAAAAGAAGGTTCATGTCTTTATCCTCACCATTTTGCTCAGTGTCTGTAACATACAATAGGCACTCAAAAATTTTTGATTGGTTGGCTGCCTGGATGAATAAATGGATTAGCAAATCTGTACACAAGCCAAGTAAAACCAGAGAACTAGCAATTATTTGGTAAATTTGATCAATTTAAGGATAAAGGGTTTCCCTGGTGTCTCGGTGGTTGAGAGTCCACCTGCCGATGCAGGGGACGCGGGTTCGTGCTCCGGTCTGGGAAGATCCCACATGCCGCAGAGCGGCTGGGCCCGTGAGCCATGGCCGCTGAGCCTGCGCGTCCGGAGCCTGTGCTCCACAACCGGAGAGGCCACAGCAGTGAGAGGCCTGCGTACCGCAAAAAATAAATAAATAAATAAATAAATAAGAAGACCTAAATATTATTTTGCTCTCTCACCTCCGATGTTTTTTATTTTACCAATATTTAGAATACTTTTGTTCCTCACCCACACCATAGGCATGACTTTTGCCACACCACATATCACATATATCCCAGCACTTCCCAAACTTTATTCCATCATATGAAAATAATATTTGTTCGACTCACTTGGAGTTACCCACCAGGGTGCTCAAGAGCAGAAGTAATGGAAGAGAGAATTATCACTGTCCCACTGCACTCAGACCCCCAGTGAGCCGAGGAGGTCTCTGGGAACCCATCTTGACACACCAGCCTCACAAACGGGGTAGGAGACTCCAAATACTCTGACTTGCCTAATATTATTTATTAAAGTGAATTTAAATATTATGTTTATCATTAACCTTGTCCTAAGTACTAATATCTATGAAATCCCTGGTATTATCATCTATTTTTGTTGTTGTTGTTAGTCAGTAACAAACAACAAAAAACCTTAAGAATCCCAGTGGTTTAAAATAGCACGGATTTATTCCTCCCTTGTGCTGCATTGTCCATCAAGGACTAGAATGTTCCCAGAATCTCTGTTTCATGTTGTCCTCACTTAGAGACTAAGGCAGAAGGGGATTCTCCCATCTGGAATGTCTCTGGTCACCCTGTTAGTGGGAAGACGCCATGGTGAATTACACATTGGTTAGTAAAGACTTCTGCCCCAGGTTTCATCGGACAGAGAGGCTTTAGGCCAAAATGAATCTCAAGGCTGAGAGGAAATGCAATCCTCCTGTGTTTGACAGGAGAAGACTGAAATACTGACAAACTGCCCTAATGACTATTCTTAATTTCTTTTTCTTTTTCTTCTTTGAATATTATGGAGGCCTTAGCATAAGGATTCTACATAAGTACTTACATATTAAAAATGATATTCAGAATATATTCACTATTTCAGCCTTGAAGTACCAAGGCAGAGAAATATTGGCATAACTTTGCAGTAAGGTCATGGATATTATCTGCAATGTCAATATTGTACCTAGATTAGCTTTACTTTTTCAGTGTTTTTACACAACTATCATGTACAAACTCTAAATGAAATTTTCAAAATTCTAAGATGTCTTTAAAATAACCATGCATGAAAGCATACACCCATGTTTTAAAGATACTGTAATTCCTTTAGCTGAGAGTAGGCTGGTACAAGCAAAAGTATGCTGTAGCTCCAGTGCATTTCATTGAGCTATGACATCTCTCAGTGGCATATGCAGCTGCCCTGCAGTCCCATGGGGGCATAGAGCAATCACAGGCTTTTCACTGCTTTAACCATGATTTTGCCACCAGTCCTCTGGTGATCCCACCTTGCAGAACCAGCATACTGTATCTAAGTAACTATATAGTGTAGGCCAGAGCAGTCTGAATGGTTAATAAAGTGTGATTCACCTGACAAAGCCATATAGGTTGGAGGTAAACAAAAGAAGGTAATACAAATTAACATGGAGGAAAAATTACTATAAATAGAAATGAGTCAGGATAACGTCTTCAGTCTAAAAAAGCAAGTATCCAAATAGGCACTGGCACAGCATCACACAGCAAAATATCCAGATATTTTAGTGACTGTTTTGCTTCTCACTGGGATGTCTTAATGCTCCGCTGTCTCATTCCATGGAAATTACATAAAAATAGCACATTCTCTATCCCACATACAGTGTGCCTGCACTTACAGGTGGCAGGTGGGAAGGCAACTCTAAAAGGAACGAGTCCCTATATTTCTAAATGCCCTGTGGCATATCTTGATGATGCACAGTATGATACAAGAGATGTGCCCTAAATCTTCAATATGGCAGCCGCTTTCCATTCCACACACAAAGCAGATAGGAAGTGTGGAGACGTGATGGAACATGCATCTTTCAACCTGGTAAATGCAGCTAGATTAACAAAAATATTTTACAACAGCCAATAATTAAAAAAGCATTGTTTGCCATTGCATAATTATTTAATAAACCATATAACATACAACTGTTATTCTGTCGCAGACACCCTCTTCACACTGCACCATATGGCTAATGGCTTCGATCACGCATCACTCCATACTGAGAATTCCTTCTCATCATCCTGTATTGGCTACAGACTCAGTTTGTGGCTAATGCGTGTGTTACCCTTTCACTGCATGTTTATTTTATGAGATGGTGGCGTCTGTTTTTGTGTTGATTCTGAAATGATAAACTACTTTAAAACATAACTAGAAAATGACTTCAATATTAATTTTCCAAGGTGGATCTTAAACTATAATTTCTGTTATCTTTTCCCCAGTTGTAACCCCAAATTCTGGCCTTTTGCATTTTGATCAGTGTCAACAATGGGAATCTGTATTTGTTATAATGTCACTGGTGCATGTAAAACTTAAATTATCTAAGGGCATCATTTGAAAACATTTAACTGGTAGATTTCTTCTCCGTACCTACTGCAGGGTGATAGCAAGGCTCTAGGAGTCCCAAATAACTTAGTTTCAGAAACCCTGTCTTCCACATTCAATCTCCAAGAGTACCTCAGTGAGCAGCTTCCTACTGAATATCACTGTATGTCGGGGTATTCCAGATACGTGTCTTCAACATACTGTTTTCTAAATGAACACTAATTATATAATACTTATTTCGGGGTCTGAGGATTAAAAAAAGGAAAAATATCAGACTGAAAAGTTGCAAATTAACTTAATTTTCAAATATAAAATCAAATATTTTGTTAATTTATTCAGATTTGATGGGCATCTAAACTGATTTTTTTTTTTTTTTTTACTTTCTAGACCAGATGTTTTGGCACTGGCCTTCGATTCTAAAATGATTTGGATGGGAGAGATAAAATTATCCCTAGGGCTAAATAGACTTATCTGAACAGCAGAAGAAGAAAAAAAAGCTAAGTAAAGCACATGATCAGCAACACACTCTCTTTGCCTAGAAGGGAAAGGAAATGTGAGAAAAGACCTTTTGTTTCATTTTGAGTTTTTAAAAAAGATGTAGCTTCAATTTCATATTAGGAAAGCCCATTTCTGGTTGACAAATTTTCTGTTTCTAAATATTAAGAATGTTGCAAGTTAGGAAAAAAGATGTTTACCCTCTTTGAATTTAATCAAATTTGTTGATCGCAGAAATTAGCATGACTAGTGCTTAGCAGAAAATCAGGATGATTACTCCTAGCATGTCCCAGCTTTAAAGAACACAACTTGTTCATTTTGTATTTCAGCCAAAATAATTTTATAACAGTTTGGCTTCTGCTATCTTTCAAGGATAAGCAGAATAAGTGAGTATGTTTTCCTTTTTCAAAGAGGAATCATTTAATGATGAGACAAATTTGGATACTACTTTAGTTTGAGGTATAATCTCCATAGTCATAAAAATTCATGTATAAAACCATGGATGGTTTTATAAAACCATGGATAGATGGACAAAGGCCTCTCAGATTGGAAGTCAAAATAATGCTAATATAATTTTCCCAGTTTTAACAGAGCATTCCTACTTTTGTTGGGCCACCAAATTGCTAGATAAAATCACATGTGTTTGTGTATTTCTTTATAGTCATCCTAAAACTCAAATATATCCAGATTTTATAAGCAGGATTCCAAATGAAACTTGGTTCACTCCCAGTTAGTTATAACATTTCACAAAGTCTTTGAAATTAATAGCTGAGTAAGTTTTACACACTAGTTTAAAAAAGAATGAAAATCACAATGGCACCAATATTATCAAACTAATTCATACTACCAATTAAAGAAGCACTTATTTCTTTCATAACTAATTTAACCTATTTCCACATGACTCCTACTATGAAAAAAAAGTGCTTATATCTCTATTCTAAATAATTTATTTTTCAATGCAATCAGCTTTATTAGAGCATGTTCTGCTTAATTTGTAGGTGGGCAGTGGGGACATGATTTAAGACTAGGACCCTCCATGTTTATGAAGCTTTGCTGCTTCCTTTTCACCTACCTATTAATCTGGCTATGATGATTTTTCTTTCTTTTTTTTTTTTAGGTAGCCTAAGATGAGAAACAAACTGCATAAGGACTACCTTTAATAGGTGTCAACTTCCTCCCTTGTTCTTTGCTTAAAAGAATAAAGAAAACCTTCAGTTTGTTTCCTTTATTTTCTCCCACTAAGCAAGAAGAGAGCTTGCAACAATCCCATGATAACAAATAAAAGAAAGGTTTGGGTGACTTATCATGAAGGATGATTTGCTAGCTCTAATTTCTTTGCTTTCCAAGATTAAAGGAGAAATTTCTGCTATGGCTAGAGGAGCACCCCAGCTGATTTAACTGCCATGAGTCCCTACCACGTCACTGGACTACTGCCTAAAATTTGTAAGGTCTGGCTTTTTGGCACCATATAATTTCATTATGTCCGATCCTATAGAGATGCCAGGTGTGCAAGGGCAACAGGATGCCCATAGTAAATCAGCTGTTTCAATGCACCTAATAGTACCCTGGTGCCCAGGAAGTGTTAACTCACTTCACATGAGTGAACAGTCTACTTCCAGATAGCAGTTTACCCACCCGGGTCTCACCATAGGATTGGCCCATTATTAATAAAACTTCAGCCTTTGCTCACTTTCACAATGGATCTTGCCTTGGATATGCCATTTTCAGAGGCAATGCTTTCTGGTTTGGTACATTTATACCAAGATCTATTTTCTTTTAACTAAGTATAAGAACTCATTTTAATGAGAAAATTCATTCATTTATAACACAAGGCAAATTTACAATAATTTCTTTGGTTGCTTCTGATTCTTCTCCAATATTCCTCAGGCATTTCCAGTAAATTACACCTGGGGAAAGAATAGGCCCAACATGCTAAACCCTCCACTGAATACTGTACACAAACTGACACAAAGAAAAAACTACTGAGCTTTAATTGCGTGTTAATAAGTTTTTTTAATTGACCTACTCTAGTTCGGTGTATTCTGTGTTATCTTTTGCTTGTTTTATCTAGAGGCCATGCTGTGATATTGCCTCAATGAACCAAAGACAGAGAAATACACAGTCTGGATATGAGTAAACTAAAACAGTTGGCATTTCCCTCTCCTGATGATTTTAGTTCTTTGTAAAGCTACTAAGAGGTTTTTGAAGAAGACGCTGGGAAAATCAAAGTTAAAATAAGAAAACTTTTATTCCTATAGATTATCTCACATTTTTGCAAACATACCCCATTTCCTCACTTAATCGTGTAATTAAAATATTTTATTTCTACATTTTAACAAGGATACTTACATTCAAAGCCATACTTCCCCATGATATTTTGAATCATCAATAAGTTTTTAGTCTTTTTTTTGTTGTTAGTGTTTTAGAGAAAATCAGATTTTCTCAAGAGAAGACACCCAAGCCAACAGGTTACAACAATGTTGACACACAAATTCTTCCGTGGGTTTTAAATTTACAAAAACGGAATTTTCTGTCCACCTCAATTAGAGAAGCTATTTTGTATAATAGAATACTCTGCCAGGTAATGTACCGTATTTTCTATTTGAGTTTGCACCATATTTTATCTACTTGCATATAGCTGTGAATATATCTACAGCAAACATTCATTCTTTGGGAGGTGTATTTGCAAGGACAGTATGAAATGGGGAAGATGCAAAATCTGTCTGAGATGGGGAAGATGCCCAACTGTGAGGAATGTGAGAATGGAAATATATGAGGTGTGACAATAAAGTAATAAAACTAATTTCCTTGTGTGGTTCATAAACTAGCTCTAAAGTCAGTCCCATGAATGGAGTTCCAAAAATGCTCTAAGTGGTCGCAACCCTATGAAATCAGCTCATCAGATTCCCGATTCCATTGCTAAAATGTGCAGCACACTTTGGGGTGTCAATATTTCTCTATGTTTGTAAAAAATATATATATATATCCCCTTAAAAGTCTTACTTTATAAAGTCTTCTTGGACCTAATCTTTTTGAAATTCCATGATAAACTTCTTATACAGTTCTTTGAAACACTTGACAAAGCTTTAAAACTCCAAATATGTTCCACATAATTAATCACATTGTGTATAGCATGTTACAGCATATTCTGGTAAGGTGAGGTTGCATAAAAGGGTATACTTGTCTTGTTTATCTAACCTGACTATCAGGTGTATGAATAGGTACTTTCTGTGAAAAACTTTAAGCAACTTGAGAAGGAAATGTAAGAGGATCCATCAAGAAGTATCAGTGGTCCAAGGAGAATCCCAATATATGAGAAGGTTTCCCAAAGAGAAGTGCAAATGAGGAAAAAGTAAATAACATCTCTCTTCCTAATTCCTATTTATGTTCTGAAGTGACTTCAAATAGATTGTATATTAAAAATTTTAAGTTTATTTCATTGCTCCTTTGAATTTGTGGAACCAAACCTTAAAAGTTAATTGATACTGATCTAACTAGGAAGGGAAGTGAATATTACACTTTTTGTCAAGCAGAAGATGAACCTCATTCAAGCTTTTGGCATTTGATAAAATTACTTTATGAAATTGCTTCTTCACCTGAAAATGAATTTTTCTTCCAAATTTTTCACATTAATTGCTGAAAGTTTTACTGTGTAAGTTTTCCTTTAAATAAAGAAGAGCATCAAATGGTTTAGAAATCAGCTGAGAAAACAGGCTTTTGCTTATATCTAATTTTAATAAAGAATCATTTCCTAGTCATTAGTGATGTTAGTTAAGGACAAAAACCGATTATGTTAAGGCCAATATGTCTGATGCATCATGTCAGAAATGGGACTTTTTGAATTATAAACCTGTGGTTTTTCAAAGAAGAAAACCCAGACCCAGAAAAGTAAAGTGATTTACCCAACATCCCATAGCAAGTTAGTGGCAGAACCAGAATTCAATTCCAGCTTTATAAGCATCCTGTAACCAGCCATTGTCTATTCTGCCTGCGTGAACCAGTCACATCTATAAAAGTCCAGTTCCTCCCAGTTACTCCTCTCTGGAAGGGGAAGTTGGTCATGGCCACTTGCAGAGCCCTCTGGCCACTAATTAGTCTACTAGTTACAAAATGAGCCAGCTGTGGTGGTCCCCAGCCATACTGGCATATGGCCTGAAAGAGTGCTACCGAAACCCAGCCCACCATGGAGACTTGTGCTGTTTTCTTTATACGTGGGCACCTGAAAAAAGGGGAGAAGGTGAGCTGAAATCCAGCCTGTGCTCTGTGTAATGGTTCATTTTATGTATCAAGCTGGCTAAGCCTTGGTGCCTCTATATTTGGTCAAACATTATTCGGGATATTTCTGTGAAGGTGTTTGCTTGGATAAGATTAATATTTGAATCCATGGATTTTGAGTAAAGCAGATTACCCTCCATCATGTGGCTGGGCCCCATCCAATTAGTTGGGACCTTAACAGAATAAAGATTGACCACCCAGAGAAGTAACTCTTTCAGCAGACTCCCTTTGGACTTGAACAGCAACACTTCCCCGAGTCTCCAGCCCACCAGCAAGACACATCAGATTCTGGTCCCACCAGGCCTCTACAGCTGTGTGAGCCAGTTCCTTAAAGTAAATCTCTCTCTGTATATATATCCCAATAGTCCTATTTCTTTGGAAAATCTTGACAAATACACTTTGTTCACCAGTCTAGGTAGAAGGGGCACTTATTTCTAACCCTCATAAAGATACACTATGGGCTAGCAAAAGACCTATTTTTCTTTCATTGTCACTTATTTTTCACCCCATAACTAATAATAAGTTAAACACTGAGGGTTTGAGTTAGTGCCTTTGAATGAATGTTTAAAATATTAAAACTTGATACATACCCTTGAAAGGTGCCTAGGACCTCAGAATCACCTGTGTTGCAACTATGATGGAAAAGAAGAAACCAGAAAGTACCATCAGGTGGTAAAGGCTTCCTTCTGGCCCCAATTCCCTCTTCCACTCTGTGGCTTTGACCTATGGCTTCCTCCTCCCCTCATGACCATGGCCTCTCTTGTTGCTGACTGATCTGTTCCCCGCAGTGCTGATACCTGTGTGACCCCTACTCAGATGACTGTGTTTGTTGTTCTGTCTCTGGACTGGACTCTAACTCGACACAATTCAGTTGTGATAACTCAGCAGAAAGGTCCTGGTTACTTCTCTTGACAAATTTAGGCTTTGGGGCAGTGGAATTTGGTGTGTATTTATTAACTCCTATTGCCCTAGCCTACTTCCTGTAACTGTTCCTCAATAAATTATTAACATTAATTTGTAATTGAAGCATGTTCCTATTCCCTAAAAGTAAAATATTATAAGGTAGGATCTTGAACCATTTGCTTTCTATATTTGATATCAAGTATTTTTCTATCAAAAGTGATGCATAACAAAATTATTTTAACTCAATAAAATGAGTTAGCTACATGCTGCTAATGAGTGTGATAAAAAGCGGAACTTTACAAGCATAATTATGATAAAAATTCTAGTGAACAATTCCAAGGCAGAAGATCACAGATTAAGGCATACACCACATATTCCAGAAAACTGACTAGAATATGCAGTACTGTACATGCCTTTGGGAGAAAAAAATATATACTTTAGCCAAGAAAACAAACTGCATGCAATTTTGGTAACTTTTTGGTTTTATATACCATGAATATGAAATAGTCTCACAAATAAATATATTTTCATTTTAAAGATTCTCACAAGATATTATATGTATTATGATTTGGGCATGGATTGGTTTATTTACTAGTGGAAGAATTATTGAAGCAAGGGAGAGTTTTTTCCAACAAAGTCTTCTCTAGTTAGAGATGTAATTATCCACATTTAATGGAACACCACTAGCTCTTCCTCCTTTCTAAAGCCTTTCTTGATCTCACGGATCCCCGACTTTGGACTTCAGGACAACTCAAGCCATCTACTATCTCAGTTTAGTGTTGATCCTGTAACCTAACTGTTATATTTCTATGCATATAACCTTGTCATATTACTAGATTCT
Organism: Lipotes vexillifer; assembly: GCF_000442215.2. NCBI lineage: Eukaryota > Metazoa > Chordata > Mammalia > Artiodactyla > Lipotidae > Lipotes > Lipotes vexillifer. Next base: position 108,784 of record NW_006782180.1, read on the forward strand.
AAACTTTTTCAAAGCGGAAAATGTGTTTCTAAGAATTCTTTGTGTCTTGCACATGGCACCTTTTAGTTGAATGGTCAATAGGTAAGGATCAGTATTTCTTCTTTGGGCAATGTTGGACCTATTAGACCTATAAGGTGATGAACACAATGAATAATTTACACTGAATTTGGTTAAACTAACAAAGAATCCATACTTGGTGTTCCAGGACCACTAATGCTTGCCATTTGAGGGATCACGGTTGACATTACCTGTATACACCTTCCTCATGGCTCTTTGGTAGAAAGAAACTAGAGCTGCTACAGATGAAATTTAGAAGAAACTAGCAAGAGTAAACAGATCTTTTACCATTGCCAGCAAACAGTGCATATTGTTTCTCCTATTGTCTTTATGACTTGCACTCTGTAATAAGTTTGTAGCACCCATTCTCTACGAAGCATTCCAAAATCAGCTCTCTGCATTTAGCCTCCAGCTTCCCCCCTCAGACCTTGGGCTGGCATTCAAGTGAGCTTTTCTACATCTTTGTTTTGTAAGTGAAAACAATTGGCCATAAAGAGACTCACTCTCATTCAAAAATATTTTGATACAAACTTTTGAAATTTAAGTTGCTGTTTGGTTACCAGCTTCCCACAGGGTTTGTTAGATTTATATTCCTTATCTAAAAGTCTTAAGCAGAGTAGAAAGAAGAAGCACTCTCCAGATTCACCTATGATTCATTCACTTATTTCTTTAAAGTAGTTGTTACTGAACATAGGCTGTGTTCCAGACATGGTGCTACTTCTGGAGAGAGAACTACAAACAAGACAGTTACGGCCTCAGTCCTCACAGGGCTACCAAAAAAAGTAAAATTTTTAATAAGCAGATATAGCTCAGCCTTGGAGACATAAAAATACATCTCTGAGGCCACAGCACATGCAAAACAATTAAATAAGATACTATGAATTAAGTTAACTACAGTAGACAATTCTAATGAATGTGCAAACTGAATAGAATTGACATTAGACTATGAGATTATAAAGATTAGCTCAGAAAAAATACCCAGTCATAGTACTTCTTGGCAGAACCAGTGCTAAATTTTTATTTTCTGATAGGTTGCATTACTTGATGAAATGGGCTAAGAACAATGCCAAGGCCCAAAATAATATTGACTCAAATCCATTTCAGTCATACACACATTTCATTTCTCCCTTTTCTACCTCCTGTTCAGAATTACTCCAGCACTCTGCCTTTACTGAAAAGAATGAATCACAGACAAGACAAAGAAACTAAGAACAGTATTATTACCAGTGGCACAAATCAAAGGGGGCTCGCCATATGAATTCTGCCAGACTTGGAGATGTCTTTTATTAGATTTTTTTTCCTTTACATTTGTTGAAAGAGAGAAAATATGATAGCATCTCTCAAAGAAGAAATTCCAAACTTAAAAAACAAGTTGAGAAGAAAGGAGTTTACATTTTTCTTTCTGAATCATAAATTTGAAAAATTCTGGGAAATAACTAGTCTCCCCAGCATTGCTCAAGAAAATTATTAACCAACTTTAAATAAATCCTGCTGCTATCCACAGAGTCAGTCCTCACAAATCACAAGTCCACATCTGTAGAAAGACCTTGGAGGGGCCCCAATCGCCTCTCAGAAAAATGTTTCTGTATATCTATACTTTAAGTCAGAGCATTCCAACCCCACACTCAAACTTAAGGCAAATATGTTACCCAGCTTCATGTGAGGTAAGACAAAGCAGAACCAGAATATTGATTTGTTGCATACAGATTTACAAACTATAGCTTATCCCACAAGAATCTAAATACATACTTCCTTAAAATTTCATTAAGTGTAATCAATACCTAGGTCAGAAAACTTTTTTAAAGGATATAATGACATTCACAACTTAAAAAGAAGCTGTCAACTTAATATTCTTGTTCACAAAATTTCATCAGTGTTTCTTCCCTTTTTTATGGGTACTATTTTATTGTGGTAAAAAAATACATAAAATTTGCCATCTTAACAATTTTAAGTATAACTATACGTATACTGTGCAACAGATCCCTAGAACTTTTCGGTCTTGAAAAACTGAAACACTCTATCCACTGAACAACAACTCCCTTTATTCCCTCCCCTCAAGCCCTGGCAACCGTCATTCTACTTTCTGTTTCTAAGAATTTGACTACTTTGGGTACCTCCTATAAGTGTAATCATGCAGTTTTTATCTTTTTGTGACTGGCTTATTTCACTTAGCATAATGTCCTCAGGGGTTTATTTTTGTTGTAGCATATGACAGTATTTCCTTTTATAAGGCTGATATATATACAGATATATATAAATATATGTATATACACACATATAATCATATTTTCTTTATCCATTCATCTGTAATAGATATTTAGCTTGCTTCCACCTCTTGGCTATTGTGAATAATGATGCTATGAACATAGGTGTGTAAATATCTCTTCAAGATCTTGTCTTCTATTCTTTTGACACATACCCAGAAGAGGATTTGCTGGATAATATGGTAATTCTATTTTTAAGATTTTTGGGAAATTCCGTCAGTTTTCCATAGTGGCTGCACCATTTTACATTCCCACCAACAGTGCACAAGAGTTCAAATTTCTCCACATCCTCACCATCACATATTTTTTTCATAGTGGTCATCCTAACAATTATGGGGTAACATTTCAGCATGGTTTTGATTTGCATTTCCCTGCTTATTAGTTTTGTTGAGCCTCTTTTCAAATTCTAGTTGACCATTTATATACATGTATTTTGAAAATATCATATTCAAGTCCTTTTCCCATTTTTAAATCTGGTTGCTTTTTTGAGATTTAGGAGTTGCTTAAATATTTTGAATATTAACCCTTTATCATATATTTTTTGTTTTTTCTCCCATTGTGTAGGTTGCATTTTCACTGTTGATTGTTACTTGCTATGTAGAATTTTTAAAATTTGATGTAGTTCTACTTGTCAATTTTTGCCTTTGTTGCCTGTGCATTTGGTGTCATATCCAAGAAATCACTGCAAAATCTAATAGCATGAAGCTTTTCTTTTTTTTTTTTTCTTTTTTGCCGTACAAGGGCCTCTCACTGTTGTGGCCTCTCCCGTTGCGGAGAACAGGCTCCGGACACACAGGCTCAGCAGCTGTGGCTCATGGGCCCAGCCGCTCTGCGGCATGTGGGATCTTCCCGGACCAGTGCACGAACCTGTGTCCCCTGCATCGGCAGGTGGACTCTCAACCACTGCGCCACCAGGGAAGCCCTGTAGTAAGTTTTGAAATCAGGATGTGTGAGGTCTCCAGCTTGCTTTTTCTAGTCAAAATTGTTTTGTCTACTCAGGGTCCCTTGAGATTCCATATGAATTTCAGGGTGGATTTTTCCATTTCTACAAAAAAAAAAAAAATGCCATTGGGATTTTGATAGAGATTGCATTGAATCTGTAGATGGCTTTGAGTAGTATGGATATTTCAACAACATTGTCTTCCACTCCATGAAAATAGAATAGATGTCTATTTTTATTCTCTTCTGTAATTTCTTTCAGCAATGTTTTGCAATTTTTGAAACATACATTTTTCACCTCTTGGTTAAGTTTATTCCTAAGTATTTTATTGTTTTTGATGTTACTGTAAATGGGTTGTTTTCTTAATTTTCTTTTCAGACTGTTCAGTTATTGTATGAAAAACAACTGATTTTTGCATGTTGACTTTGTATTCTTCCATTTTACAGAAGTTGTTAATTAATTCCAAGAGTTTTTCTTTTTTACCAGTTCTTTGGGATTTTCTATATACAGGATTATATCATTAGGAAATAATGGCAATCTTACATCTTCCTTTACAACGTAGATGCTTTTATTTATTTTTCTTGCCTAATTGCTTTGGCATGGACTTCCAGTACTACATTGAATAGAAGTGGTGAGAGTAAACATCCTTGGTTTGTTCTTGATTTTAGAGGAACAGATTTTAGTTTTTAACCATTGAGTATGATGTTAGCTATAAGCTTTTTTATATATGATTCTTATTATGTCGGTTCAATTTCTTCTGTTCCTAGTTTGTTGATTGCTTTTACTTGAAAAGTATGTTGAATTTTGTGAGACTTGTTCTTCATTAATTAAGATGAACATGTAGTTTTGTTCTTCATTGTTTAATGTGGTGCATTACAGTGATGATCTTCATATTTTGAATCATTCTTATATTCCAGAAAAAAATTAAAAAAAACATTTCGTCATGGTGTATAATACTTTTAATGTGCTGTTGAATTTGGCTAGCTAGTGTTTCGATGAGGATTTTTGCATCTATGTTCATCAGGGAAATTGGCCTGTTATTTTCTTTTCTTATAGTATCTTTGTCTGATTTCAGTATCAGGGTAATCCAGACCACATAAAAAAGAGACTGAAAGTGTTCCCTCCTCTTAAATATTTTGGAGTAATTTGAGAAATACTTAACGTTAATTCTTCTTTAAATGTTTGGTAGAATACGTAAGTGAAGCCATCTAGTCCTGGGCTTTTCCTCGTCAGGAAGTTTTTTTGATTACTGATTCAATCTCCTTTCTAGTTATAGGTCTGTTCAGATTTTGTATTTCTTCATGATTCAGTCTTGGTAGGATATATGCATCTAGATGTTTATCCATTTCTTTTAGGTTATCCCATGTGTTAGCATATACACGTTCATAGTGGTCTCATGATGTTTTGTATTTCTGTGGCATTGTTGTAACTCCTCTTTGATTTCTGATTTTTGTCATTTGAGCCTTCTTTTTTTCTTACTTATCTAGCTAAAGGTTTCTCAATTTATTAATCTTTTATTAAAAAACAACTCTTGCTTTTGTTGATTTTTTTTCTAGTGCTTTTTTTGTTTTCTATTTCCTTTATTTCTTCTCCAATCTTTATTATTTCCTTCTTTCTGCTAACTCTGGTCTTAGTTTGCTGTTCTTTTCTTAGTTTCTTGAAGTCTAGCGTTAGATGTTCCTTTGTGATTTTTTTAAATGTAGGCATTTACTGCTATAAATTCCCCTCTTAGTACTTCTTTTGCTGCATCCTGTAACTTTTTGTATGTTGTGTTTCCATTTTCATTTGTTTCAAAACATTTCCTAATTTCCCTTGTATTTTCCTGTTTTACTCATTAGTTTATCAAGAATGTGTTGTTTAGTTTTCCCGTATTTGTGCCCTTTCCATTTTCCTTTCACTATTGATTCTAGTTTCATTCCATTGTGGTCAGAAAAGATATTTTGTGTGACTTAAATCTTCTTAAATTTGGTGAGACTTGTTTTATGTCCTAATATGTGATCTATCCTGCAGAATGTTCTGTGCATACTTGAGAAGAGTGTTGCTGTTAAGTGGAGATTTCTGTATATGTCTCTTAGGGACAATTGGTTTACTGTTGTTTAAGCCTTCTGTTTCCTTATTGATCTTCTGTTTCTTCCATCCGTAATTAAAAGTTAGATATTGAAATCTCCTATTGTTGTGTTGCTATCTATTTCTTCAGTTCTATCAATGTCTACTTCATATATTTGTGCACTCTTCTATTAGGTACATCTATATTTATAAATATTATAATTTGCTGGTGAATTGACCCTTTATTATATAATGTCATTCTTTGTCTCTTATAACAGGTCATGACTTAAAATCTATTAGTCCGATACATGTATGGCCATTCCTGCCC
>NW_006782180.1:114428-119649 GCF_000442215.2 Lipotes vexillifer
CTATCTTTTCACTTTCAGACTATGTGCCCTTATATCTAAAGTGAGTCTCTCTATATAAAGCAATTAATAACAGATCTTAAGGGAGAAATAGACAATAATACAACAATTGCAGGGGAATTCAATACACCACTATCAGCAATGGCTAGATCATCCAAACAGAAAATCAACAAGGAAATGTTGCAACTGAACCACACTTTAGGACAAATTGACTTAATAGACATATACAGAATATTCCATCTAACAGCAGCAGAATACACATTCTTTCCAAGTGTGCATGGAACATTCTTAAGATAGACCATACGATAGGCCACAAAACAAATTTTAGAAAATGTAAGGTTGAAATCATACCAACTATCTTTTCTGACCACAATGGTATGAAACTAGAAATCAACAAGAGAAAAGTAAAGTGATTCATAAATATGTGAAAACTAAACAAGACACTTCTAAACAACCACTGACCAAGAAGAAATCAAAAAGGAAATAAAAAATTATCTTAAAAGAACATTAAAAAAACAACATATCAAATATTGTGGGATGCACCAAAAGGAGTTTTGAGAGAAAAGTTTAAAACAATAAACACATATGTTAAAATTTTTAAAGAACTCAAATAATATAACTTTACAAGTCCAGGATCTAGGGGAAAAAATTAAACCCAAAGTTAGAAGGAATGAAATAATAATGATTGGAGCTAAAATAAATAAAATAGAGACCAGAAAAACAGAGAAAGGATCAACAAAACTAACAGCTGGTTCTAAAAACAATAAACCAAATTGACAAACCTTTAGCTGGACTAAGAAAAAAAAGGCTCAAATAAATAAAATTAGAAATGAAAAATGAGACATTACAACTGATAATACAGAAATACATAGGATCATAAGATTTGTTGATATGTAATTGTTCATACTATGAACAATTACATATCAACAAAATGATTACATATCAACAAATTACATAATCTAGAAGAAATGGACAAATTTCTAGACCAACACAACCTACCAAGACTGAATCAGGAAGAAATAGAAAGTCAGAGCAGACCAATAACAAGAAATTGAATTAGTAATAAAGAAACTCCCAACACAGAAAACTCCAGGACCAGATGGCTTCTCTGGAGCATTCTACAAAAAATTTAAAGAAAATTTAACACCAATTCTCCTCAAACTCTTTCAAGTTATCAAGGAGGATGGAACATTTCCTAATTCATTCTATAAGGCCAGAATTACTTTGGTAAAAAAACCAGATAAGGATACCACAAGAAAATTATAGACCAATATACCTGATGAATATATATGCAAAAATTCTCAGCAAAATATTAGCAGTCAAATTAAAAAACACATTAAAAGAATTATACACTGACTAAGTGGAATTTATGCCTGGGATGCAAGGATGGTTCAAAATACACAAATCAATAAATGTAATACATAACATCAATAAAGTGAAAGGTAAAAATCACATGATTTTATCTCAATAGACACATAAAAACCATTTGACAAAATACAACAACATTTCCTGATTTAAAAAAAAAAAAAAAAAAAACCCTTAACAGACTGGGTATAGAAGGAACATAACTCAACAACATAAAGCCCATATACAACAAACCCACAGGTAATATTATAGTCAATTTAAAGAAATAGAAAGTATTTCCTCTAAATCAGGAACAAGGCAAGGATTCCATCCTCAGCACTACATTCCAGCATTCCATTATACTGCAAGTCCTAGCCAGAGCAATTAGGCAAGACTAAGAAATAAAAGGCATCCAAATCAGAAAGGAAGAAGTAAAATTGCTGTTATTTGCTGGTGATATGATCTTATATGTAAAAAATCCCAAAGAATCAGTCAAAAAACTGTTGGAATTAATCAACAATTTTAGTGATGTGGCAGGATACAAAAATCGACAAACAGAAATTAATTGCATTCCTTTACACTAATGATCAAGCATCTGAAAAAGAAATAAAGCCATCCCATTCACAATAGCACCAAAAACACCACCTTCAGAATGGGAGAAAAATTTTGAGAACCACGTATTTTATAAGGTGTTAATATCCAAAATATATAAAGAACTTAGTCAACTCAATAACAAAAACAAAGAAAATATGATTAAAATATGAGAAGAACTAAATAGACATTTCTCCAAAGAGGACATCAAAATGGTTAACAGAAAGATACAAAGATGCTCCAGATCACTAAACAACATCACTAATCATCAGGGAAATGCAAACCAAAACCACAATGAGATATGACCTCATACCTGTTAGACTGTCTATCATCAAGAAAAGAGACAAGAAGTACTGGCAAGGATGTGGTGAAAAGGGAACACTTATACATTATTGGTGGGAATGTAAATTGGTCCAACCACTGTGGAAAACAACATGGAGATTCCTCAAAAAAAATTAAAAACAGACCTACCATATGATCCAGCAATTCCACTTCTGGGTATATAAGCAAAGGAAGTGAAAACAGGATTTCAAGCTGTTATAGGCACCCCCATGTTTATTGCAGCATTATTCACAATAGCCAAGATGTGGAAACAACTTAAATGCCCATCAGTAGATGAATGTACAAAGATGTGAAACATATACACCATGGAATATTATTCAGCCAAGTGAAAGTTATCCTACCTTTGCAACAACATGAGTGGACTTGAACACTTTATATTAAGTGAGATAAGTCTCACAGAGAAAGACGAGTACTGTATGAAATCACTTACATGTGGAATCTAAAAATGTTAAACCTCTAAAATCAAGTAAAATGCTGGTTACTGGGGGATGGGGAGAGGGGAGAGAAGAGTGATGGTGTTTAAGGGTACAAACTTGTAACAAGTAGAAAATAAACCATAGAGCTCTAATGCACAGTATAATGAGTATAGACAATAATACTGCACTATAGTTATGTAATGTAATATGATAAATATTGCTATACTGGCATATTACAAAGTAACCACACTGTACATCTTAAAGTTACACATCAAATTTATTCAATAGTATCTTTTTTAATTTCAAAATATTAGTGATGTAATATATCCCAAACCATTGAATTGTACACTTTAAATTGGTTAATTGTATGTACATGAATTATCTCAATAAAGCTGTTAATTTTTTTAATAAAGTTAGACAAATAATAAACTATGTACAGAATAGAGTTTGGTTTTGATTTTTATCTATTCAGCCACTAAACTCAGTCTTTTGGGACTTTAATCCATTTATATTTAAAGTAATTACTGATAGGGAAGGACTTACTAATTGTCACTTTGTTATTTTCTGAATGTCTTCTAGTTATTTTGTCCCTCTTTTCCTCTCTTGCTGCCTTCTTTTGTGTTTCATTGATTTTTGTTTTTGTTGTAGTAAAGTGCTTTGATTTCTTTCTCATTTTCTTTTGTGTATCTTCTATAGATATTTTTGTGGTTACCATGGAGATTATACAAAACATCTTATAGTTATAGGAATAAATTTTAAACTGATAAAAGGGTAACTTCAATTTCATACAGAAACTCTTCTTTACATCTTCCCTTTATATTATCAATTTCACAAATTACATCTTTTTATATTTTGTGTCCATTAATGGTTTTACAGTTATAGTATTGTTTATACTTTTATCTTTTAAATTCTAGATCAGAATTAAAAGTGATATAAGCACCACTGTTACAATACTGCCAGATTCTGTATTTGTCTATGTACCTACCTTCAGCAGGGAGCTATGTATTTTCATATGCTTTTGTGTTCCTGTGTTGCATCCTTTAGTTTCAACTTGAAGGACTCCCTTTAGCATTTCTTGTAAAGCAAGTTCTGTGGTGATAAACCAACACTGAGGGAGTTTATCTGGGAAGGTCTTTATTTCTCCTTCAATTTTAAAGACAGTTTTGCTTGACATAATATTCTTAGTTGGCAATTTTTCTTTCAGCAGTTCAAACATATCATTCCACTCTCTTCTGGTTTGCATGTTTCTGCTGAGAAATCTTCTGATTGTTTTATGGGAGTTCCCTTGTATGTAATAAGTCACTTTTTCTTGTTGCTTCAAAATTCTGTTTTTGACTTTTAACAATGTTATGTTAGTGTAGATTTCTTTAAATTCCTGTTTGGAATATTTTTAGCTTCATGGATCTGGATGTCCATTTCCTTCCCCAGATCTGGGAAGTCTGCAGCCATAATTTCTTTAAACGTGCTGTCTGCTCTTTTCTCTCTCTCTTCTTCTGGAACTCCTATAATGTGTATTTTGCTCCCATTGATGGTATCCCATAAGTCCCTTAGGCTTTCTTCACCATTCTTCATTCTTTTTCCTTTTTGTTCCTTTGACTCAATAATTTCAAATGACCTTTGAGTTTGTTAATTCTTTCTTCTACTTGATCAAGTCTACTGTAAAACCCCTTGAGGAAATTTTTCACTTCACTTATTGTATTCTTCAGCTCCAGAATTTGTCTGGTTCTATTTTGTTCCTCTTTGTTGATATTTTCATTTGGTTCATGAATCACTTTCCTATATTTGCTTATTTGTGCTCTCTTGTAGCACACTGAGTTTCTTTAAGAAGATGATTTTGAATTCTTTGTCAGGTAATTCATAGGTCTCCATTTCTTTAGGGTCAGTTTCTGGAGATTTATTCTGATATATTGATTGGGCCATGTTTTCCTGATAAACAACCACCTCTCTCAGTATTTATGAACTGGGTTCCTACAGGAGAAAACCTCCACCAATCAGCCTGTCTAAAGATTCTGTGGGCCTCTCAAACCTTTACTAGGGATGCATCTTCTTAGGGCTATACATGTAATTTTCCAATTAGAGAGGTTTACACGTTTCTCCTTCAGGAGCTTGTGATCTCTTGCTCCTTCTGGTGTCTATCTGCAGTAATGCAGTTTCTCTGTCACTGCAACTCAGCTTTCCTTTTTTCTCAGTAGCCCCAAGGCATTCAAATATGCCAGTTTCATCAATGCTGGGAGTCAGGTGAAACAGATATCAGTCCCTTGGAACACTATCCAGAAAGTCAGAATTTTGGAGGTCTATTCCACTCTTTTCTTTCTCTAAAGGAGAAGCTGTGAGTTGCTTATTTATTCCAGATCACACTAAACTGTGTTGGCTTGGGGGAAGGGATACAGTGGGTGAAATGAAATAGCTTTTCTTACTCATTTCAATATGGCTATTCTTGGCTTTGAGTTTGCCTGGGGTCCAATAATTTCTTAACTAGTTTCTGGAGTTCTCATAAAGGCTTTTTGGACTATATATATATATATATATAT
>NW_006782180.1:119662-133757 GCF_000442215.2 Lipotes vexillifer
TTCCGATCTGTGTCCTCTCCTGTTGCGGAGCACAGGCTCCGGACGCGCAGGTTCAGCGGCCATGGCTCACGGGCTGAGCCGCTCTGCGACATGTGGGATCTTCCCGGACCGGGTTATGAACCCGTGTCCCCTGCATCGGCAGGTGGACTCTCAACCACTGCGCCACCAGGGAAGCCCTAATTCACAATATTTTTGTTAATTCAGTGTCTCTGTTGGGAAACAAGGTCTAGGCTTCCTATTCTGCCATCTTGCTATCATCATCATTATCAGGAGTATTTTTTAACTTCATTTATTTGTTTGACAAACTTTATTAAGTGTCTTCTACATGTTAGCTCTAGGCTAAGTGCCAGGAATGCAATGATAAATAATATAATGTTCACGTTTTCATTATTGAAATTCCATCATTTTCTAAATTCTCCCAGCAGTATTTTGATTCCAGAACTATAAATTCTTATACATATTTTTTATTAATTTACTTTTCATTGTTTTTCTCAACTTTACTGAGGTATAGTTTACTTTTTAAATGTGTTCTTATGATATGCCTTAATTTATTTCCAGTTGTTCAGTGCTTATCAAAGCTGAGCTTTTTAATAAAAATATTTATAATTTCTATTAAAATATAAAATATAGTATATTTAAATGATTTTATATAGTTTCTAATAATTGAAGTACTTTTACATGTTATATCATGTAAACAGTCTGAATTAGAAATAAGGTCACAGTAGTGATCTGTAGAGAGATGATTCATATTTTATCTGAACGTAGATTCCATTTCACATCACTTTGTCATTATACATGGCACTGTTAGATTTAATTCTAGTACTCTGCAATGTGGTATTAATAATAGCTAAATAAATACAGCTAAATGAAAAAGAGTTCATATTTAAATGACCAGACATCTTCATTATCTACTACATTGTAATAATTGAAAAGAACATACCAACTGTTATTTTTATTGTAATCATCGTATAGCAAGATTTTATGGAAGAGGTGTTGTTATTGTTGTTTGATTTTGTTTTGCCAATTCCTGATTGCTATATTATTCTCATTCCTTGTAATACATACATCTTGATGAGCCTACCTGGAGTCTCTGCTCTGAGAAATTCCTCCCACCCAAACTTTACACAGCCACAGTGGCTCCCCTGCCAGAACTGAATGGATAAGAAGTCCATCTAACCTGGATCCATCATGCTCTGTGTCCTGAGAATGTGTAATTGGAACTAAGAGACATTAATTTAGACTCTAGATTTGTAATATGTAAATTGATGAACTAGGGAAAATAATATATAACCATTATGAGCTAAGAAACAAGGAATATTAGTTTTCCAAAAGTTAAGAGTAAAATAAATGTACACAAAGGAAGCTAAACAAAGATTGAGAGAAAAAGCTCTGGGAGGTTTCTGAATCCTTTCTGAGGTTCACCTGCATTCCCACACTTGGAGTCTGGGAAGTCTCCCAGTTAACATTATAATAATGCTTTCCATTTATATAAGCTAGTTCATGTTGGTCTCTATTTAAAATAATTAACTCTTTGGATGCCGGCAATACATTGCTGAAAATAAGCATATCTCCTAAGTAAATGAGCCAGATATTCTGTCCCTAAAAATGGTAAGTTTCAGATGGTCACTTTGATGTAATAATTGATGAGTTCACTCTTTCTGGAGATCTATTTATCCCTAGAAGGAAGTTCTTTCAAGGTGAAACCAATCCCAGTAAACTTTCCATAATAAAATTAACCTATAGTAACTAATCCACTTCTCAGCACACTCTGTCAACACAGTGCTGTTTGTGGAATCACCAACCTCCCCTGCTGACCATAGGCTGATCCTAATATCACATGGAAGAGTGTGCTGCCTGGCTCAAGCAATTATATGAACAGAACAGTTCTCAGTTGATTTCTAAATACCCAGAGAGACATCATCTTCCAGATATTAAAGGATCTCTACGAAAATAGTTTCCCCCAAATGAAACTTCAGTTCAACTGAAAATCAACAACAGTTAATTAATAACTTTGCTCAATGCAAATTACCTTGACCTATTTAGTGCTGGTCCTGCTTTTAACTACAACTTTCATAGAAAGAGTATATCAAATAAGCTTTAGGGATTCTCCTTGCCAGTGATTGAAAGGATCTCCTTCAGCTGAGGGTCAGGCAGAATAGAAAAGATGAGCTATCTGAAAATGAGAATTAGGTTTTCCCTCCTCATGATGCTAACATCAGTGGCTTTTCTTGCAAGAAAAATCCTTTCCAAAATTGACTAATTTGGGGATTTTAAACAAAGTGATCACTGTATGACACTTTTTATTTAATAACTAGGTTAGATTTAGTCTTCCAAAAAAAATCAAGTTCCACTTAATAACCAAATAACTGGTTAATGACCAATTGTCTTCAGAATGACCAGATGTTCATTAGCATTATCTATCCATGCTGAATGCATCCTCATGCTCCAACTAGATTACATAGTTTCCCGCTGCACCAGACCTGGAACAGAGTGTGTCTAGATTTGTCTATCACCAGCCAAAACCATCTGATCCACTTCACCTCTCACCTCTTTGCCTTTTTCTGTTTACCCATCTTAGACCTCCCACTTCCTGCTCCCAGAGAGTTATTAGTATTACAACAAATACTGTTTGAGTGATCTTTCTATAGTTCCTTGACTTCTTTAAGGAGAGTCAACATATAAAACTAATAAAAAATAAAGTTTCAAATCAAACATACTTAGAAGTAATAAAGACTTTTATTGACTATAGACTATGAAGCTAACAACCTTAACTTTGTTTATAAATCAAATTTTGGTTGGCACATTGGCAGTATCTAAATTCTGTGAACACTTTTAATATTGAAGTACTGTGACTAAAAGGCTTTTTTTTTTGGTATGATTCCTAAATAAGGTGCCAGTCAAGCTGAAGGAAAATATTTAATCTATGACGTGGTCTATGGCCTGTTCAAGTTGACCTCATTTATTATCTTCTTAAACCAAAGCTTTTAAATGTAGCCAAAGGACACAGTCCTAAGCTGTATAACCCATATGGTGAAAGCATGGTTCTACTGCTATGAGAGTGTCATTGTTGATATCTCATTGCCAAAATAGCAGAACACAGAGCACACTCAAACATAAAAGCCTCACACCATTTTTGAGAGAATTCAGTTAGTCATTGGCTCTATAAATGTGCGATCTGTTTCTACTATACAGACCTTGAAATGATCTACATCCCAAAGGGTGCTCAAAACATCTGGAAGATAGTACGTTGGTCAAAATTTGTACCATGGGATTTCTTTTTAAATATCTGTGTAATATTTAGAAAATATTTATTCAATCTCATAATAATTACTGCCTGGAAATCAACTGGAAATTAACACATTTATTTTCTGCTACAGAGGGAAATTAAAGGAAATACGGTGCTCTCTAAAGCAATGTTTCACCCAAATAGAACATGGCTTACAGTGCACTAGCAAAGTGGATACGTTCACTTCATGACAAATGACATTCCATGGCCCACACCCATCATGCGGAGTGGTGGTTCTCAAACTTTAACAGGTATCAGAATCATCTGGAGGAGAATTCATAGATCGCTAAGCCACACCCCCAGAGTTTCTCATTCAGTAGGCCTTCGATAAAGCCCAAGAACTGGCATTTCTAAACAGGTTCTGAAGTAATGCTGAGGTTTCTGTGCTGATGCTGGTAGTCCAAATATCACACTTTAAGGATTAAAGTTATAGGTAGTAAAAGGACCATCTATGTTTAGCTAGCTGTAACTATTGTTGACATTCAGCCAAATAAAATGGTCAAGTACTAGGGGGGGAAAAAAACAGGGAAAAATGCCTTTCCATTAACTCTCGTCTTAGAAATCCATTCTAGAAAGTTCAATGAATCTGTGAAACCAATATATATGTTAGTTACTGGTTCATAACAGTGGAGGATAGAGCTAACACTGGGCTATTTTGCCAGAAATTCCACTTCCTAACAAGTTTTTTCTTCATATTTCACAAGAGTAACTAATATATTTAAGCCTTCTCTTCAGGATTCTGTAAGGAATCCTCTAATTTCTAATACCTGATGTAGCTCCAGAAAAAAAGGGAGAGAGAAAGTACATGAAGGACTTAGTAGGAAAATTTCCTCCTATGCAGTCCTCAACAGTAAGTGAGAGAAAACATTTCTATTTTTAAATTAGTTAACTTTGCATTTCAAGGAATAGTTAGAAATTTTTATGTACACATAGAATTTGAATTTTAATATTTCACCCCACTGCTTTAAGGTTGGGTGTATCTGTCCCTACTTAATCCCCTCCTGCAGATCCTGAAAGATCTTTAAGCATGCAGCTACCCCCACTTCCCTGCTACCCAACTGGGAAGATATGAGCCAGACAGTCAATGGCTCAAAAGAGAGGCTAGTCTTGCTTAGCCTGGTATATATCAGTTGGTGTGATCATGTGGCCCATAAACAATAGGGGAAATTACTCTTAAGAGAAAAATAGGAAGAAAAAACCTTAGTAGATCTTTATAGCAAAAATTAGCGATTTTATTTCAAGTACTCTGTGTTCTTAACTATTAGACATGACACTCTCACTAAATTGAATGATGATGTTTCTGATTTGGTGGTCCTTTCAGCTGAAACTGGTATTATGTTTACCTTTGTGTTTTCTTTGAAGCAAACATTTTCTTAGCAAATGAATGGTACAACTAAGATTATAGGAGAGAGTTTTAAACAACTTAAAGGAATAAATTTGCTGAATTGCCCCCCATAGTATCACACATGCATCCATTTATAATCAATTTACTGATCACGAATAATTCTTAGCCATTCATACAGATTATGTCTTTTACAGACTCCTATTAGGCCTTGTTAAAGTTATAAGTGTGTTAAAGTTTCTCAGTTACATGAATTTTAAAAGAGTGTATAATTCTGGCTATTTTCTTCCAAGTTAGGCTGAAGTAGCTAAGTTTCACTATAAAAGCTATGCAATAAAGACACATACATTTTTTATTTCAATTTCCCCCTATTTTGACTTGTCCATATTGACATATTCTTTGCTAGCATGAATGCCTCAGAGATTATTGTTTTGACTATTTCATACTAGCATTAAGCTCATACTATCAGGGTTTCTTTTCTTATGACACTATGAATGTTTCTTTGCTTGTTAGTAGATACAATTCAATTCAATGTACCTTTCTTTTTCACAGAATTTTTCAAAATTTTTTGTTGCAATTTTAAGGTTTTTATTAACCAGTGTCCTCAAAAATAAGCTTCAAGGTTATATAATATTTTAAAGGAAGACTTGAAATTCTAAATTCCTATAAAACATACGGCTTAACCTACCTAAATTGTCATGACAGGAAAGCAGTGGACTGAAACTGGTAGAAGGAAGTAGCAATACATACCTGGTACTGAGGTTAAAAATATGATAGTATCATTATAAGAATGACTAACCTGAAACAATAAGCACTTTGAAAACCATATTCTAAACTAGTTTAAACCTCATATAAGCACAGGTCACTTCAAAATTAATATGTGATCTTCCCAGTAAGTGTTGGTCTTACAAAGTGAAAACCCAATGGCTTGCTTGTATGATGAGTCACACTTCATCATTACTTCAATGAGAAGGCATGCATAAATATGCAAGTATTCTGAAGTATTTCAGCTATATGAAATCACAGGCAAATTGCATCTGCCACTCACAAGGTATCAATCTTCAGTCTGTTTTTATCTGGTTTTAATCTTAATTGCCCCCTATGTCACAACAGACTGCATGTCTAAAATGTGTAAACTATATTATCTTGCATATTTATAAAAATAAAACCTATGTGATGTTTAATAAACATATTGTCAACATTTTCCTAATATATTACAAAAATTATGGGAAGTGTCAAACTACTTGGGGGGTAAAGTTTATGCAGGCTTCTTTTACATCTGGAATAGGAGAAATTTTAATTGTATGTTCTTTTCTGGGAAAAGTAGAGCTGGACATTTATTTGAAGTTTCTGAAAATGTTGTCTCCATAAAGCTGAATTCTGTAATCATAATTATTAAAGGGTATCTGTAGGAGTATCATATGCTCCCTTCTGATTTGAAGAAGCCTAATAAATATTTCTATAGTTTTGAGAATTATATCATTATGTAGATATAGATGGTTCACTATATTAACCTAAATATTAGTCCACCTGTTTATCAATTATGCTATTTAATAAAAACATTAAATAAAATAAATTAAACATGTTTTTCTTTTTTTAATTAAAATAATATAAAGTCTCCTTTACTCTGTCTATATTATCCACATGAAGAAATAAATCTTCTGACCAGACTTGAGAGAGAAAAAAAGTCACCTTTTACCTTGGTGAGGAATAAAAATGATCTGAGATACCCCAAATAGTAAAACTGTTCAGACTTTAATCTTTTCAGTAGAATAAAATTTTAGTCCATCTTAATTTTCTCTCATTCTTATTAACTTTTACTAATTGACTGAATATTAAGCTCTGTGAAGACAGGGTACATCAACTCTTCTTTGCATTCCTAGTATCTAATACAATGCCATTTACAAATAGATGTCCAACAAATGTTTGCCAAATTGTAATCTTCATAAACATCCCATTAAACAAAAAAATCACCTGACATTCCATAAACAGGCAAGATGTATATCAGTATAATCTCAGCCAAGTACCATACTTAGAAGAAGTTGATACTGCTTAAATCTATGGATAAAATCCAAAATTGACATGGCACTTTTGTCAGGCTTTTGAAGCTCATGATGACCTTCTCAAATGTATGGTACTGGGAGTGTATTTTTTTTTACTCTATGACCCTCACATTTCTTGTGATATTTTTTGTCCCATATTCAGTTGAAACCAGTATATCCCTACAAAGATCAAAGAGTAAAACAGTGACCTTTACACAGTTAGATATTTAAACAATATTCTTTTTAAGTATCTATTAGACAAGATTTACTTCATGCCATTTTCAATCAACTGCACAGACAGACCATGGGTATATAAGATAAATTCCTCTATTCAAGCTAACAAAAATATTTCATCTACACTTTGTTTATCCATGGAAAGAAACTGAGCATGTCCTCTGCAGTTTTACTACAGGTCATCGGAAGGGCAGCCCCTGGATTCCTCTGATCCATGCAGACTTCCCAAGGGCCAGAGAACAAGGCTCGTTTGATACAGCACCTGCTGTGAGCCCATCACTTAGATACTTTTTCTGCAAATTTTTGCCAGACTGTGAATAGTGTAATATGTAAAAGGGGGGGAAAAAAGCTCAAAGAGCAATAGGAAAATCGGCAGCAAATCAACAAAAATACCATTAAGAACCACAGATCAATCATCTCACATAACTTTCCCCAATATGGTTGCACTGGCCATATGTCAGCAATTGGCACCCAGGTCTCATAGATATTGTCTACATGTTTTATTGTCTAAGTATCTTTATTGCTTCTGACCTATGATTCAGGTATGTAGCAAAAAATAACTATATTTCCTAATCATTCACTTCTAAGTAGAAAATGCCATAGCAACTAAAAACTTGTACATAGAATAGTATCAGAGATTGGATAGCATTTATGAAAAAAACGTTTTCAACCATTAGTATAAGTAAGCAATACGGTGTTCCATAAGAGAGAAAAGAAGGTCTACATTTTTAACTGTAGTTAAGAAATGGCTTTGGTGTTGAGACTAATAGGACTAGTCACACCTCATACAAGAGATCAACTGAAAGTAAACTAAATTCTAAGTGGGTTGCAGTTCCAATGCTCTAAATTAATAGAAATCTGTGCAAAATCTTATTTTCTACCACCTTTTATAAATGCTGTGCAAATTTAAGTGACTCTAGGTATAGAAGACTAAAAGAACAACATCTTTTGAATTATTTTAGTTTTCATTCTAATACACAGGCTGTCTGACTCAGATACTAAAAGCCGACATGCACAGACTGGGTAACTAAAAGCAGCATCTAACATAGAAGAGCAGAAAATACCACAACAACCTCAAAAATATTCACTCCTCTTCCAGTCTTCTCAGCAACATTCATAAGTTTTGTCTACCAATGTTGTTTTTATAGCTCAGAAGAAAAACATCTCTGTCCTCTAAGAACTCAGTCTGTGAAAGAAATCATCCAAGGCATGTACACAAGTTCGGTACAAGGAGGAATACCTGCTAGCACATTACTGCTGAACAGAGTAGCTTCGGAAGGAGACAGCATTTGAGCTGGACCTCAAAGGATAAGCAAGATTGCAAGAGGCCGAGATGGACAGTTGCCCACTTTAAGGACAGCAGTTATACTTAAACCACATCTTGTATTTCTTTGCATCTCTTGCACTGAGTGCAATGCCTTAACATAATAAGCATTCCGTATATAATTCCTACTGAAAATATTTTCATATTGAAGAATTATACTAATGTATTAATTTATATCTTGGCCTGGTATTCATGATCAGGTACAATCTCATTCCAAAGTTTCTTTTAATACTATTACACAATATTCTGGGAGATAAATGCTTTGCTCACCATTTCTATACTTTCTAGAGCACACTCGTTTGCCCATGACATGCACAACTCAGAATTATCTTTTGCTAATTGAACTTTTATTCATCCTTGAAGATTCAGTTTAATTTCTTCTCCTCCCGAAGCCCAGACAGCAGTCATCATCCCCTCATTTGAACTTTTTATATATTTTTTTCTTTAAAAGTATTCATTTCTTATACTAGAGCCTCTGAAGTTAAGGAACCATATCTTTAGTATTATGGGTTCTTCCTAAATGCTTCATTTCTTATACATAATTGTCATATGATAAATATGCTTGACAGAATCTGGGCTAAAGTACAAATAATTAGGGGGTTTGGGGTTGTTGTTGTTGTTGTTTACATTCAGCTTGTTTATTAAGCATTTTGAAGTTTTTACTCCATTTCAAGACTAAAACTGGAAATAATAGATGATACATTTGGATATATTTTTACTTCTTTACATTTAACTTTTTATTTTGAATATTATGCTTACGTAAAAGTTAAAAAATAGTACAGAGAGCTCCTATACACCCATCACCCAAGTTCCTCCTGTTAACTTCTTCCACAACCTTGCTACATCATTACAGCTAGCACATTAACAAGGCACAATATTAACTATACTACGGAGCCTACTAAATTTTACCAGTCGATCCTCTAATGATCTCAAGATCCTATCCAAGATTCCACATTGTATTTAGTTGTTATTTCTCCTTAATCTTCTCCAATCTGTAATAGTTTATCAGCTTTGCCTCGCATAATCGTGACTTTTTTAGAAGAACTAGTCAGTTATTTTGTAGAATGTTTCTTATTTTCGTTCTGATGTTTTCTCATAATAGGAATGAAGTTATTGTCAGACTATTTACATGATGTCTGGCTTCCAAGATGGAAGAGAGGAAGGTGCCTGTCCACTTAAAACTCAGAACATCACTTTAACTGCGTCCTACTGGTCAAAGCAAGGGATAAGGCCAGCCCAGATTCAAGAGGAGGGGCCACAGATTCCATTTCAGGATGTGAGGAACAGATTGACCTACAGGAATGGAAGTAATAGACAGTGATCATCTTTGAAGACTATCTACCACAACTGGGTTTTCAAAAATACTTTTCAAAAAAAAGAAAAAAAAAAAAAAAAAACACTTAACAAGACAAACAAAACCTGGAAATCTGCCACTTATTACACTGAACATTTTTAATTATCTGAAACTTCTTTAAAGTAGGGCTAAGTTTATTCTCTGCCTAATTCACAGGGTGTGGCAACCATGGAGGACTGCTACTACAATCTCCCTTTAAAGAAGAAAACTGCCAGGAGGAGTACAGTTAGCCAGTAGTTTCTGACTTTTGCTTTTTGAGGCTCTGCTATAGCATTCATGACAGGGCCACACCCTTCGCAGCTTGCTTCTGGTCAGTGACTAAGTATGGTAGTGGAACTAGTCACTTCTATTCGTCCCCGGAGTTCTCTAATGAGCACTCTTCACTCAAGAGCTCCCCATCAGCCCATAGAGACTTACAGCCACAATGTGGTCTGAGGCTTTGCCTATTCAAGTCTCCTTCCCTGTCTTGTCCCCTTCATGGGTATCAGACCTGAATTGTGATTAGTGATTTTTTAATGCTTAAATTCCAAATAAAATAAATCATATGTGTTTAAGGAAATGAAGTAAAAGTAGAAAAAGATTAATCCACAATATTCTCATTAATCAAAACCAGCACATTCATGAATATTAAAAATCTTCTTTCATTTTCAACATTCATCCACATAGAGCAGAAACATTTTCTTGAAAACTGTAAGATAAAAATATAATATCTCAACTGGCTTTTATATGAAACTACGTCTTCAAATGAAAAATGTATTGTCCTTATAATTATCTTGTTTTGGAGAAAATTTAAAATATCCCTGACAGCACAACAAAATCTTATATCTATAATAGAGAAAGCATTACTGTGGCCAGGCATCACTTAATTCAGTCAAAGAGACTGACCACTATTTGGTCAAATATCACATTTT
Organism: Lipotes vexillifer; assembly: GCF_000442215.2. Taxonomy (NCBI): domain Eukaryota; kingdom Metazoa; phylum Chordata; class Mammalia; order Artiodactyla; family Lipotidae; genus Lipotes; species Lipotes vexillifer. Next base: position 130,156 of record NW_006782180.1, read on the forward strand.
CATCAAGGTCTTATTAAACAGCTTTTCTTCCAATTGATTCAAGATATTATTTGATATTATATTTAATGTCCAAAGGGCTTTTGTACATGGAAAAGTGTGTTTACATAATTAAAAATCTAATACACAAAACTGTTCTAAGTATATAAATAGCACTTATAAACACTAATAACACTAAAATGTATAAATCACATCAATAACTTAACATATCAACTTCTTTCAAAGACTCTAAGCTGTTTTAAAATGGAAAAAATAAATTATCATGATTATTCTATAACTCATTGTTACACTTGCATTTAACCTAGCATCAAAATCTTGACACCATCTATTGGCATACTTATCTTCAGATCTCACAATAATCGAAAGACACTCAAAAGAAAATAGATACCATTACAGCCTATCTGGGTTACAGATTTTTTTGTATGTAATAAGTGATTACTGATTGGGACATAGAGCTGGAGTGAGACTTCCAATGTGATTCAACTTCATGCCAATATTGCCATAATTATCCAAGCCTTTCTTTTTTTAAGTCTAGGTTTATTTGCCAGACCCAGATAGTATGTTTTCTGTCCTTCCTTTCATAAAATGTTCATATTTTTATAACCTGATGCCTTTTCCTGAAATTATGTGTCCTTTAGTATCAACTTAATATCAAGTAACAAGTTTACTTAGCTCAAAAAGTTTAGAAATTAGTATAAAAAGTTGGTTTTGAAGCTTCTCTCAATAAAACCCTGGGTACTTTTAAATGGAGAGGAGTATTAGAGACTAAAATTTGGAATAATCTGAATTTCACCTAGAAAACAAACAGTTTCTAGAGGTAGAGTAGATGAATAGTTTTGGGATAGAACTTAAAAACAGATTTATTCTTGAGGACATGAGCTCACAAAGATAGTTACAATTTAGTAACTTCACTTTCTTAGATATATTTTCATTTATTTTCTCTATCATATATTTCAGATTTTAATCAATCATCTCTATAATTGTATCCTCTTTTATAATTCTTGTATGTTTCATGGACCATAACTCTGTAGTCATCCCACTAACATCACTAATTTTTGTTTTTTGTTTTATGCGGTACACGGGCCTCTCACTGTTGTGGCCTCTCCCATTGCGGAGCACAGGCTCCGGCGCGCAGGCTCAGCGGCCATGGCTCACGGGCCTAGCCGTTCTGCGGCATGTGGGACCTTCCCGGACCGGGGCACGAACCCGTGTCCCCTGCATCAGCAGGCGGACTCTCAACCACTGCGCCACCAGGGAAACCCCCATCACTAACCGTTTTAAGGAAGCTGGCCTGATTGTATGACCAGCTTATCAAGAAACAGGATGAACTTAATTTGCTGTCATTGATTTGTACTGGCACTGATTTGTGCTTTCTTTGAACTCCTCTACTCTTTTTTTTTTAACATCTTTATTGAAGTATAATTGCTTTACAATGGTGTGTTAGTTTCTGCTTTATAACAAAGTGAATCAGTTATACATATACATATGTTCCCATATCTCCTCCCTCTTGCATCTCCCTCCCTCCCATCTCCCTATCCCACCCCTCCAGGCAGTCACAAAGCACCGAGCTGATCTCCCTGTGCTATGCAGCTGCTTCCCACTAGCTATCTATTTTACATTTTGTAGTGTATATATGTCCATGCCACTCTCTCACTTTGTCACAGCTTACCCTTCCCCCCTCCATATCCTCAAGTCCATTATCTAGTAGGTCTGTGTCTTTATTCCCGTCTTACCCCTACGTTCTTCGTGACATTTTTTTTTCTTAGATTCCATATATATGTGTTAGCATATGGTATTTGTCTTTCTCTTTCTGGCTTACTTCACTCTGTGTGACAGACTCTAGGTCCATCCACCTCACTACAAATAACTCAATTTCGTTTCTTCTTATGGCTGAGTAATATTCCATTGTACATATGTGCCACATCTTTATCCATTCATCCGATGATGGACACTTAGGTTGCCTCTATCTCCTGGCTATTGTAAATAGAGCTGCAATGAACATTTTGGTACATGACTCTTTTTGAATTATGGTTTTCTCAGGGTATATGCCCAGTAGTGGGGTTACTGGGTCATATGGTAGTTTTATTTTTAGTTTTTTAAGGAACCTCCATACTGTTCTCCATAGTGGCTGTATCAATTTACATTCCCACCAGCAGTGCAAGAGTGTTCCCTTTTCTCCACACCCTCTCCAGCATTTATTGTTTCTAGATTTTTTGATGATGGCCATTCTGACTGGTGTGAGATGATATCTCATTGTAGTTTTGATTTGCATTTCTCTAATGATTAATGATGTTGAGCATTCTTTCATGTGTTTGTTGGCAGTCTGTATATCTTCTTTGGAGAAATGTCTATTTAGGTCTTCTGCCCATTTTTGGATTGGGTTGTTTGTTTTTTTGTTATTGAGCTGCATGAGCTGCCTGTAAATTTTAGAGATTAATCCTTTGTCAGTTGATTCATTTGCAAATATTTTCTCCCATTCTGAGGGCTGTCTTTTGGTCTTGTTTATGGTTTCCTTTGCTGTGCAAAAGCTTTGAAGTTTCATTAGGTCCCATTTGTTTATTTTTGTTTTTATCTCCATTACTCTAGGAGATGGGTCAAGAAAAGTTTTTTGGTATTTTATTCTAAATTATATGACACAAATTCTACTGCTTATAAGATACAAGTCATCCACATATCGAAAATTCTACATTTTTTCTAGTTCCAGTTTAAGAGATTAGGGTACAATTTTAAAGTTACATTGCCACTTAGCTACAGTTAACTGACTTTTTGGTATATGGAAAGAATTATTCCAGTGCACTCTTATGGCCCTTATAATAGTAATATCCTAAGTTTTTAATATTTTTGTCATCTCCAGGCACACTCTAAATAACACCAATATGCATAAAGTATTAAAGACACCTGAAATTCCCTCAAGATTGGGGAAAAAAATGTTTTTCAATGTGAAAATGACATATTTTGCTGGTGAAAAAAATATAATACTAGATAATCACATGAGAAATGAATTTTCTTGCCAGATGGAAGTGGAATTTTATTGACATTGACAATGATAAAGCAATTTATAGGATAAAAGTCACATTCTGATCCAATATTCTATGTTAATTATATTAAGAAGCGATATTTCAAAAAATTATCAAAGATAACTTATTAATTCTTCTAAATGTATGTTGCAAATGTCATGGTCAACTTTATTCAACTGCTGCTTATATTTGGGTCCCATAGGAAATGATCAGATGAATTTATTAGCTTAACCACTTATCTTTGGAGTAAATGTGCTTCCTCTTTGTGCCAGTTACCAATTTACTGTGTCTCAGCTGTAAATCCACCCTTCACTGCCCTGCTTGTGATACTGGAGCTGGACCTTGTAAATATTTCTATTTTGCCAGCTGGCAAAATGTTAAGCTTTGCCACTAGAGGGCACTGAAGGGCTTCCACTGTAGGAAGGGGCTTTTATTCCTGTTGTGGTGATTTCCTTCCTTTTCTCTACTGCAAATCTCAGCTAAGTAAGGGAGTTCCAGGGAAGCTCACCCATAGCCAGTGTCAATGAAATCCCCATGAGCAGCTTCTCAGCTAATTCAGCAACACTCCTCACTGTCAACTTCCTGCTG
>NW_006782180.1:133767-134076 GCF_000442215.2 Lipotes vexillifer
ATCAGCACCCTACTAGAAGGTTTCTTGACTACCAGCCTTGGCTTGGTGCTCCTCAGTGAACTTCTCCACTATCCAGTGGGTCACATCTACATTCCCTCCAATGAGGTCTAAATTTCAGCCTTGGGGTGGATGGGACTCTCCCGAATCTGTCCCTCCCTTCAATATACTGCCTGAGCCGTGTGGGTGGGTAGCATTTTTTCCATATATCCACTGTTCCTCTGTGCTATAGAGTTCTCTTTCTGCTTGTAGTCAATCCCTGTTATACCAATACCCTGTTATTAATGAAAAATCTTTATATAAATCTTTCCC
>NW_006782180.1:134086-135149 GCF_000442215.2 Lipotes vexillifer
CCCTAATAAAATTTGTCTGGTTTCTGTCTCCTGGCTTGACAGTGACTGATACCTTATTCATAAGAATATTTTGAGATTCAACTCTACCAATCTCACTAAGCCTACAAATCCAAAGTCTTGTACTATCTGCCCACAAACTCTATTGTTTTCAATGGTCATCTCACTAGTCCACAAAGGCTATCTGGGACATATTTTACTGTGGCAAATAGCAAGATAAACACAAATTTATTCTCCCCTTTATTCACATTCTTTTGCAACGTCCTCCATATTGACCACCGGCTGGTGTCATAACTTATTTTGGCCTACTGAACTTTAGCAAATATAATGTGAGGAAGGGCTTAAAAAGCACTTTTGCAATGAGGCTTGCCACCTTATGTTGTACACAGAACCCGGAGATTACTATGTAATGAGTCTGAGCCAATATGTCAAAGAATGAGAGATCATGTGAAAGATAACTAAGATACCCTGACAAACAGCTGTCTGTGTGGCCAAGATAGATCAGCCAGCTAGCAGCCAATCCATCAGTGGACCACAGGTACATAAGCTGAGATACATCAAGCTGGCCCAGACCTTCCAACAGACCTATAGAATCATGAGTTATATAAATTGGGTGCTGTATTAAAATACTAAATTTTGGCATAGTTTGTTACATAGCAAAAGCTAATTACCAAATATGATTACCAAATTACTTTATTTCCCAAAAGGAGAAAGGGGGAATAAAAGCTGAAGTCTCTAGTTAGAAGCAAGGAATTATCAAAATGGAGCCCATGAATGTTGGAAGTCTTTTGTGATGAAGACCTTCTCTGAAAATATAAATTTGTCTAACCTGTCTAATTTAGACCAGCCAAATCTTTCTGTAAGTCAGAGATATTAGTCAAATATAGGGGGTATTAGATTTTCTTTTTTTAAAATTATTTGACCTATTAAGGTCAGTAGAAACAGGTAATTGTGAAAAGTTTGTATGTCATCATTAATGCAATTTAAAATGGTAAAGTGAATTTAAGTGAATGTCATATAATTCCTAAACACAGTGGCTTTTATAGAACACAGTATCTTTTTTTTT
>NW_006782180.1:135242-157742 GCF_000442215.2 Lipotes vexillifer
TTTTGCGGTACGCGGGCCTCTCACTGCTGTGGCCTCTCCCGTTGTGGAGCACAGGCTCCGGACGCGCAGGCCCAGCGGCCATGGCCCCCGGGCCCAGCCGCTCCGCGGCATGTGGGACCCTCCCGGACCGGGGCACGAACCCGTGTTCCCTGCATCGGCAGGCGGACTCCCAACCACTGCGCCACCAGGGAAGCCCGAACACAATATCTTTAATACCAATTATTACATGACAAAATTTTAACATATAATTAGATTTCAAAAGGCTTTATAAAAGTAGTATAGAGTTCTTATCAATTTAGGGGCCTCTTCTAATGTTAAATTAAAAGTTCCACTTACATGCACCATAGTACTATAAACATGACACAGTGAAACTAAATTTCTCCCCATAAGCCTACTTCTCTTCCTATGCATTATTACTTCAGTAAGTCCACCATCTAACTAATGCACATGCTATAAACATGGGGATCACTGTCTATGCCTTTTGCTCCTTTATCTTCATGTTCAACCTTTAGTTGCCCAGAATCTTCCTAACCATCTTTTAAGTATGCCTTCTTCTTTTCATCCCCACCACCAATACCTCAATTATTCACCCGCCCCCCCTTCTTTCTCCTTTTGATTACTCATCTTAATTGGTTACTGTTTGATTTCTCCTAACTAGTTACCCCTTCCAATGCATTCTCCACATTCTCCATATGGTGGTGCCCTCTTCCATACATTCCTCACCTACCATCCTATCTCCTGTTCTCCCTTTCATCTTTAGCCACACCCTCAGGTCATTTCTTCTGTTCTAAGAAGGTAAACACGTCCTTTAGCATCTATGATACTCTGGGTTTCTGATCTTGCATCAATATTTCCATTCTCTTTCTCTGCCTTAACATTAAATTTTGGCGATCTCTGGGGTTCTTCCTTCAGATTACCATTCTCTTCACTCTAATAAACTAGTTGTTTATTAAAGCACCTTACCAATATAAAACTATACAAAGGAGATTTGATAGTTTTTTGTTAAAAGCCCATACAGCATATACTTGATATAATTATTGTGATGAGCACAACCTCAAAGAAAAAATTTCTAAGATCTATAAGGCAATACATTTTCCATTATAAATTCATAGATTCTTCACTTTCATACAAAGAAAAAAGCTTTAAATAGAGACATAGTATTCATAGTTCATTATAGATTTCATGCTGTTGAGGCTCTGTGAAAAGAAAATTTGAAATATTTTATAGTGATTAAACATACGGGTTTTAAAATCAGAAGTTCTGAGGATAAAGGGGGTTTTATACTAACCAGCTGTGGCAGATTTCTTAATCTGTATACTTTCACTTACTGACTTCACTTATATGTAAAATGGAAAACAATATCTAACTTTTAAGCTTCTAGTAAGAATTGAAATGAAATGACATACTTAATGTTTATCACAATTTCTAGCACCTAATAAGCATTCAGTAAATGGTTGTTGAAGCAATAATTTGTTCTGTGTCTTCCCTTTATTTTCCTACCCCCAGAGGTGTCCTCTACTTTATGCTAAAAAAAAAAAAAAAGGCAAAAACTTAGGAAATACTCAATGGCATCTAGATCTCTAAGAAGGCTTTCATATTCTTTGGACATACAACAATGTAAACTGTGAAATACAACTTTTAGAACCCTTTTGTGCAGCCACCACTGTTCATCATGAAAGCATGTAGGAGGAAAAGATATGTGAATTAAGATTAGTAGGATTCCTCCTTGGAAGTAGAGACACATAGAGCAGAATTTTTTTTTTTTTTTAAGTTAGTGCCTTATGTAATGGGGAGGAGCTGGAAATGGAAAAAATATCTATACCATTTTTCAATCCCTAAAACAGGCCCAATTCCAAAAGGGATAAACGTTCCTGGAGTGACCATGTTAGTAGTACAGAAACAGATGGAAAGGAAGGGGGAAGCTGCTCCTGAAGAGAGATTATTACACACATCTGTGTGATGGTCACTCACGTATTTTTTTTTAATATGCACTGCAGAGTCTCTAAGCCCTCTGCTTGTCTTTTTTGCCTTCTTTTAGTTCATCTATGTTTTTAAAAGAGTCAGTACAAATAAATTGCTTGAAAAGAATGATCTTTAGTGATGGAGGTAGCCCCCTCAGGTATTCTGAATATGAGATTTATGGGCACTCAGGTCCCTTTTTCATTACCCTTCCAAGGTCCCTCCATTTCAATTCCAGTTGTTCACATCCTGTTTCAAGAGACATCCTATGGAGCTGATCACATGCAGGAGAGTCTGTCTCGAAGTCTTTTATTTATTAGGAAAATTCTCTTTCAGAGTCCTGGAATCGGAGAGAAGACCCCAGGGCCCCATGACCACGATAAATGTGCTAATCTTCCTGGCACTCAACCTTCCTCATTCCTGGCCTTCCTCATTCCTTTCACCAATTCATCATTCCTTCCATTTTACAAATCAGAAAGAAATGTCAAAGCCTGATGTTTCAAAGGAATGGTGGTCACATTTCTTATTCATTCAATTTCATATAAATTTTGGAATTCCATTTTTTTCAGCATGGTAAATCTTACTTTATGTGTCTGCTTGCTCTTCACAAGTATTGGCTTTCCTTTTGTGTTGTAATCTTGCAAATAATTTTATACCCTTTTTAGCTAGCCAATAAGAAGAGTGATTAAAGCAAAGTCAAAAATTGACAGCCTACAGGTCAGATCCAGCCTATAAATACATGCTGCTTGACCCTCAGAATATTTTAAAATCCTTTGAGTTGATTGCCAGCATTTTGAGGTCAGAATTTTGTGTTAAATCTGTATTTCCTGGTTCTTGAGAAATACTGGGAATTATCCCAATACTGGATTAAGCTTTGTGCTTGAGAACAATTGGCTGAAACCCTTTTAGCATGGACTTGTGTTTCATGGTCCAACACAGCGTCCACAACCCCTGATGTCTTTCTCCCATTCTACTTCATTCATTTGCATTACCTTCCTGACCGTTTTCAATACTTGAATTTGTGACTTTCCTGCCTATGTTAACACACACACACACACACACACACACGAGTACATCTCATATCTAAGATATGAAATATATCTCAAACTTTTCATATCTTATACTTTTTCTCAACAAATATTACCTGCTCTAAATCAAAATCAGTACTACGTAAATAGTGCTTCCAAATTTTTAGTTTTACTAGAACACTTCTCTAAAAGCTCCAGCTTCAGGCCAAACTGGGGTTTAGACATACCTAGATGTGCCCAGGAACCTTAAGAGATAGGGAAGAAATTTGCCAGGACTCTTATTACATGGGAATCTAAGAAGAGACATCTGGGGGGAAAAAAAACTCATTCTAAGGGCAACCTGGGCCCAAAAACAGGAATTGAAGGTACAGTGAGGAAGTGATCCTAAGAGAATAGCTAAATCAAGGTGATATTGGTCCAAGTCCCATTCACTTTTGTCTGAGTCCTAAGGAGAGAGAGGAACAGAAGTAGAAAACACAAGACCTAGTTGTTTAAAACTCCTGTACGACAACAGGACACATGTAACACAGCTCTGTTGACCCTCTGCCAGAGAGCAGCCCCAGAAAATCATTAGCTTGTGTCAGTCAACTGAAATATTCTCAAGGGTAAAATAAATAGTTTAATGTAAAGTACGAAAATATAAATCAGACGAATATTTGGATAATCTTGAATGAGGACCTTTCTAAACACCAAACAATGAGAAAATAGAGGAATGAGCTAATTGACTCTGAACTTTTGAAGCTTCTGCATGGCAAAACATTTCAAATTAAAATGGAAATCTATTTGCAATATAGATGATGAAGTGAAATTATCCTTAAAAGGTGCTCATAAACTTGTACAAACCAATAAGAAAATAGAAAATTGGACAAAGCACAAATAATTCATAAAAGACAGCCAAATGTCTGGAAATACATGAACAAATATTTTGTCATTCATTACTTGAATATATATAAAAACTAAATATGAGATATCTTTTCTCACTATCATATTAGCAAAGATAAAGAAATGGCAATGCCCTTATAAGCCACTGTATATAAACACTGCCACAACCTTTCTGAAAGGTATTTTGACAAGTATCAAAAAGTGTTCATTTTCATATCCTCAATTCAGCAACTCCTCTTCTAAAAATGTATACTTAAGAAAAACTAAAGATTTGAGCAAAGATGTATATACAAAAATGTTATTGGAATGTTGTTACTTTTAATAGTAGAGAACTGAAAAAGAAATGCCTTGTAATGAAAAGATTAAGGAAGTAATTCTATATCCGTATAGTAGAATACTATTCCAGCTCTTAAAAAAAACTTGTTGTATAAGGAAATTTATGGACAGAGGGGAAGTGCGCAATATGCTAATTAGTGTAAAATATATGCTAGCATATATCGTATGCAGAACTTTATTGTTTTAAAGAAAGAGAGAATCTCCCTGAGGAATATCCACCAACATGCTGACAGTGCTCATGTGGGTTTGGGATGTTTTATATTTTTTGTCTTCAGTTATTTCTAAGTCAGTTCCAAATTTTATGGGATACATTTGTGATTAGGGTGAAAATCAAATTTTATTTTAAATGTTGATCAAATAAGGAAATGATTGAGGAAGTGAAGAGCCTAGTTCCAGCTCTACATCAAAAGTGCCAATTAAAAATTGGGGGGTAGGGCCAGGCAGGAGACTACAGCAGCAGTGTGGTTCACAGCACGAGTGGTAGGCTTTGAGTCATCCAACAGATGTAATGGAAATCTCCCGCAAACATGAAAATGCTCAGCAGAAGGGATGACAGAACAATGGCAAGAGAGGAGGACCAACAGAAGTAGCAGGGATTAGGCAGATGCCCTTCAGTAGCATAGTAAATTTAATCATGAACAAATTAGATTAATGCCCTGGATACTTCCAGAAAAGTTTAGGGCAGATTCTACAAGGAGCTGGAATCTTTAACAGGTAGATCCCAAAGCTTTCAAATTATAGGTAATTTCTATAAAAGTGACCTCACGTTTTAGACCAGACTGTGGTGGTCTGAGGAAATATGAGTAGACCCATTTTTCAGGGTTCTAACAATAACACTTATATTCATATATATTGCTCATTCATCTGTACTTTACTGAGCCATAAAATATATTTTGCTAGTTTACTCCTGCTGTTGCTGGATAAAATACATAATTTAACTATTAACTGTACATGTATTTCATATAAACTAAGACCATTTTATGAGGCCAAATGACTAACAGAATCAAAATCACTGTTGTTCTCCAGGCTATAATACTGTATACATATAGGCAAGTGACTATAATTTTTTTATCCTCTAAAACAGGGTAAAATAGGTCTGTCTAAAGTTGTTAGAGCTTCTTGTATATATAGTGCTAATAAAAGGTAAGATTGAGGGTACACTTAAATATTACCCTCAAATGCAATGATTAGTAATTCAGTAGTCCCCATGAACATTATGGATTTAAATCAGATAATGCATAGTTATTTCAACATACAAATATACCTTTTTCAGTCTCAGGCTATATCTATGCAAAGAGAGTAAATCATTTACATCTTCCAATTTCACTTATAAAGCCCTGTTAATTTGTTGTTGTATTTCCAATTAGCTGATTTTAAAAAAGTGTCAATCCCATGCTTTACTTTTTTTTTTTTCCAGCAAAGGAAAGGAAAGAGAAACAAGCTAGATAAAGCAAATACAGCAAATCTTAATCATTGCTAAAACTGAGTTATCAGTATAGGAGAACTCATTGCTCTCTTCTACCTTTGTATATATGTTTGAAGCTTTTCATAATAAAAATAGTTTACTCAGTGTTTAAAATGCTGATTCCAATATCATGTATTTTTAACATCTTAAAATAGATCCATCATACATCAACATATCATTTTATATCGTGGGAAAAAACTTTTCTTTAAATTCCTCTCTTTTCACATTGGCCAAGGGTCTTATCATGTTCCATCTCTAACTTGGAGTTTTCCTAGATGCAATGGAGGATACTGTTAATTTAGGCTCCAATCATTTTTAATAAACAAGTATGAGATGAAAACCTCCTGTGAACTCCACAATATTCTGTTCCAAAAGGGCCAAACCTGCATGCACCTCCATAGTCTCAGAAATGAAATCCCTAACCTCAGTAATAATAAAATTATCACTCACCAGTGAGATACATTTAAGAAGTTTGCCTGACATATGTTCTGGGTTTTCACATCCCCCAAACATGTTCTAGCCACAGCTACTGAAGCATTATTTGCACAGAAGACAAAAGGCTCAACGATTAGACCCTCTGGTATTCCCTAAATTATTATATCCTCTTGTTGTCATGGGCAGGTATTACACTGCATCTCAGTAGTTACCCTAACTAGATCCATATACCTCTTCTCTTTTGGTACCCCTGCACTATGGTCCCACCACCCTTTGAGGTCTCAGCAGTATTATTCCCTGTTTGCCCAGAACAGTGGCAGTTTATGCCTGGTTGTCCCCATATAATTATTAATATACCTCATTTCACTCAGCCCAAACCATTCCTTACATTCCAAGTAATTAACTGTTCATTCTTTCTTTCCCATACATACTGAAGGTTTTTTCCCTCTATACCTTTGAACACTTTTTTTAAACCTCAGTAGAATGTACCACATGCCTGGAACTGCCATCTTTAGCAAATAACAATGCAAATATAACTGGGAAAGCTGTATCTCAGATAAATAATGGATAAATTCTTTTTAATGTAAGTATGTTCCAAATAATTCATGAGACAAACTCTAAAAATTATCTGTTGTTTATCTGAAATTCAAATTTAACTAAACATCCTATATTTTATCTGGTAACCCAATCACACACAAATCTACATTTTCAAGGTGTAAGTCAAATGCTTTTCCACTTTAAAACCTTGATTAAAGCCTTCTTCTTTCTTTCAGTGCTTCCTCCCAGAGGTTCAGAATATCACATGTTCTCCCTAGAATTAAGTCTACTCAAGTAACATATCTCTTCTATTCCTTTCTGTGTGACTTGAGGACAAGAACTGAACTCTACTTATTTTTTTCTCCTTTGTAGTATTAATCATATATTGATGTATACTAGCAATCAATAAGTATTTTGAATGTCTAGGAATAAGCATCATAATGATTTTAGTTGGACTTAACAAATTAGTCAATTGTTTCCATTTCCCTGGGATTATTTTGAAAATTCCCTTTAATGGCTTAACAGCTGCTCACAAGGACAGTTAAATAATAAACACATTTGTCCATTTTAGAATGAAAAATATAGCTACTAGATTGACTGTAACAACAAATGTACCACTGATGTGGGGTGTTGATAACAGAGGAGGCTATGGGTTGTGGGGAAGGAGGTATATGGGAACCTGTATTTTCCACTCATTTTTGCTGTGAACCTGAAACTGCTTTGAAAAGTCTATTTCAAAAATTTTATGAAACAGGTCAATTTGAACTGAGCTTAAAAATATACAGCTACTGTTGAAAATTTCCTAAAATAATGAGTGTGAGCCAGGTGATGGATATAAATTCTTTTTTAAAAATTTTGTATTGGAGTATAGTGGGTTTACAATGTTGGGTTAGTTTCAGGTGTACAGCAAAGTGAATCTGTTATCCATATACATATATCCACTCTTTTTTGAATTCTTTTCCTATATAGGTTATTAGAGAGTATTGAGTAGCATTCCCTGTGCTATACAGTAGGTCCTTATTAGTTATCTATTTTATATATAGTAGTGTATGTCAACACCAATCTCCCAATTTATCCACCCCCCTTGAAATATACATTATTAAAAGAACTCTGTTTTCAAAACTAACCTGGGATTGATTTGAGTAGCTCTGTCTTGAAAACTGAAAAAAAAACCCCTTATAATGTCAATTTTGATTTAGTTTATAGAATTTTCAAGCTAATTTAAAGCATCTTAGCCTTATCTACTTCTAGTTTTTTGGCAGATAGGTCTCTTCCAATGTGCTATGTTTTAAATAAAAATTATCAGAATACCTCATCTGCTAAGAACTGGACTAAATATAATTTTAATCCCCAAGATATGGAGGTCAGTTATGAAAATAATTTTAGTACTGCTTATTTTCTTGCACAGGTGTGGTGCATACACACAGGAGAAATATAATGAAACCAATTAATTATTGCTAACTTTCCCACTTCTTCCAAAGGACAGAAATAATCACTTTGTTGGTTAAATCATTTTCATAAAAATGTATCTTACTGTACAAATATTTCTCCTAACTCTTTTTCTAGTCCTTTGGGATCACTCAGTTTATTCACTCTTCATCAATAATTTATTAAACATCTATCAGCTACAATTTAATGTTTGGATATTATCTTACACTACATTATGGTCTCTTCCATACAATCTAAAAAGGTAGATATTAAAGATTTTTGAAAACAGAAGATCCAGAATTAAAAGTTCAAGCTAAAATGTTTTCTCAGAGAACACACTGAGTATGTGTAGTGCTACATAAAATTGAAAACATAATTTCAACTCACTTTTGGTTAAACAATTTTACCTTTCATTTTAAAGCAGTCTACAAGACCTTTAGTCACAGGTTGAATCAAGACATGCTAAAAGCAAAAAATCATTTCCATCTTGACAAAAATTAAGTGGTTCTGGTCTCCCTGGGGATGTCATCATCCTCCACCGATGCACAGCTTTTAGGGTTGTAAATGAAGTATATGGACCCCAGTCCAGTCAACCACATCAGTTGAATCAACCCTAGTAGTCACTGGGATACTGATGTCACAGTCAGACCACACTCAGAGGCACAAAAATAATGTATTCTATGGCCAAAGAAAGAAGGAATACACGACGGTGTCTTTCAGACTACAATAAGGGAATGAAACAAGACATTTTTCCCAAATTCTGTTGTTGCTACTGAAAGCCAGAATTTAGTCCTGAGCTCCACATGAAGGAAGAGAATTAGATTTAATAAAATTTTAAATAAATTCCCCTTCTAACAAAACTGTAAATAAATATATGTACAATTGAAAAACATGATGGTAATTTTATTTTTTTACTAATAGTGTAGCCTCCACAAATATTTCACCATGACAATTCGACAGCAGTGGTATTTTGCTAATTTCTAAATAAGTTGGAAGATAAAGTGATTCACAGTGAATATAATTGATCTTTCCCTCACTGCCGCATAAATAGTATTTGTTATAAAAGTTTAAAAGCCACATTTATGCATTAAATTATTAAAGCACGTATAATGCTTCCACATTGTATTGTTTTGCAAGGGTTACCGTGGAATCTTCACCATTTATCATACATGTACTTCTGTCTTTTTTCTACTCAGAAGCACAGCATGAAAAAACTTCATTTCACATTGAAACATTACTATGTGGAACAGTGTGATGAAATGAGACACAGGAGGAGTTATACTCCGGTAAACAGTTGGTCTACGGGAATGATAGCATTTTATGCTGAGACTGATACATCAATTTTAAGTCCTAAGAGATGACTGATCTGAAAGCCAGAATGTCACCAGTGATGAAGTATACGCATGTGAAAAATTACAGGTAACGTGACTAGGCCTGCTGAGATGCCTCTCACCCAGGCCTGTTTTACAAACAAGCACAGAACGCCAGGATCCTCCTCCAGTGATGGCTGCCAATTAATTATTCCATATCGCTGGTTGATGAAAAGTGTTCGTGTTGTCATGGACATCTAAAATGTGTCACTAAATAATATAAGTTCAATGATGTTGTAAATGTGACCAGAAAGATATTTCACAGATTGCATTTTGATATGCAGACATTTTCTATCAAGAAAAAATAGAGATGGAGGTTTTAGGAGAAAAACTGTTTCACTCAACAATCTAAGAATTCACAACACTGTTCTTCCTGGCACAAATAAAAGAGGCAGCACTTAGTTTTGTTTGATCTCACATTCTCAAAATGAAAACTATTTCTCACTGTATATATAAACTGTGGAAAGATTTTGAAACTATTTTCTTTATTAAAATAAGAGGCTCCAGAGCTACCACTGGAAGCTATAGTCACCTGAATAGAAACTAGCACTTAGCACACCATCGAAGTAAAAGATACATACTGGAAATATGGACTTTATTTATTAAATCTTATACATTTTACCTCACATAAAAAGATTGGGAATTGAACATTTGTATGATTATAAAATAATGGCTTCAGGATAGCCATGGGCAAGTTCTCTGTGCCTCAGTTTTCTCATCTATAAAATGGGAATAATAATAGTCTCAGAGGATTGTAAGTATTAAATAACACAAGGCAAATGCCATGTAAGGATTTTCTGCTATTCATTATTATTCAGTATTTCACATTGTCATTGCAGGAATACAAGGAAATATATTCTTTCCATACCAATATTTCTACAGGTAGTAACATGTTAACATTGAAAAAAATTTCTATAGGATGGTATAGGACAATGGGTTATGGCAGGTGCCATGGCCCAAAGATGAAAAACAGATATGACAAAATGTTCTTTACTGAGCCTTGCTCCCCACCAATCAGTATCTAGAGGTATAATGTATCTAGGAACAAGAACAGGATTTAGAACCAGAATTTGTGTTTGACTTGCATTTTCAGAATTTTTACTCATAATAGGCAAGTCATAAAAGTTCTCTGAGCCTCAGTTTCCTTATCTAAAATGGGAATACTACTACCCTTTTCACAAATATGTTGCAAATTTTAAATATGATGACAATTCTGAAAACACCGAGGAGGCATAAAAATAGATTCTCTGTACTATCATTTGCCAGTATAATCTATAATTATTATAATAAAATCTTTCTTTTGCCTTAGCTTCATAAAATATGACTGCCTCATATGAGATACACTACTACCAATAATATTATGAAGACAATAGAGGGAAAAATAAATTCAAAAGTAACCATATACTTTTGTGACACCTAATTAAAATATATGACTATAAGGCTTATAGGACAAAAAAAGTAAGCTATTCATTTTTTTAAACTGGCTCTTCAATAATTTGGCTTGACTATTAAAGGGATTCAAAATAGGGTCCTTGCCAAAATCTTTGCAGTCAAAAATTGCATCTTTTAAAATTTTCTCACAGCTTTCACCATTGGCCTCTGTCTTCAATGTCTAATCCATAGTGGCACTTATATATTTTTTCATATATAGCAGCCTCGAATTTTCATATTGTCAAACTATTCTTTTGTTTGATAGTTTCATCCATCATTTTATGCTTAGAAACTCCATCCTCACCCAGGAATCAATTGTTCACCTATACATTCTTCCTCTCATAATACGTTTTCATATTTTAGCTCTCTGGAATTTATTTTAGAATATGGTAGAGAGGAAAATCTCATTTTATTATCCAACTGTCCCTATGATATTTGTTGAATAGGCTTTTTAAGTCAATGCAGAAAGAAATACACTCATAAAATTAAATAGTTGAAAGAAGAGTTGACAGAATCCTATTTTGGTTGAGGAGGGATGGGGAAAGAAGAAAGGTAATTTGGGAAGTGGAAATTTGGGCTTGACATAAACTTGAGTGTAGTAGCAAGAGCAAAAGGAAAGAGCAGGACTCACAGGAAGCTGGGAATGAACCACGGTCAGAAATACAGACTTTTAATATCATGAAATTTCACTTGGGCCAGCCCAAAGAGGGGGCCAGGAATAAGTCTTGCTAGTGCTCTGACTCTGCAAAAAGTTAGGAAAAAAACAGCTGAGCCAAGCTCTTGCCATTGGAATTGTTTCACAGATGAGGAGGGAAGTATGTCACAGTAGTCAGCCTACACCTCACAATAACCTTGGCTTGAAAGTAAATACATCTGTTATGTAATACTACGTAATCCAAGCACATTTTAACACATGAGCTATGTAAAAAAAATAATAACACATGGACTTCTCTGGTAGCGCAGTGGTTAAGAATCCACCTGCCAATGCAGGGGACATGGGTTCGATCCCTGGTCCAGGAAGACCCCACGTGCCTCAGAGCAACTAAGCCTGTGCGCCTGCGCGCCCTAAAGCCCGCACACTGCAACTACTGAGCCCATGCTGCACAACTACTGAAACCCATGTGCTCTAGGGCCTGCATTCTGCAACTACTGAGCCTGCGTGCCACAACTACTGAAGCCCGCTCACCTAGAGCCTGTGCTCGGCAACAAGAGAAGCCACCGCAATGAGAAGCCTGCGCACCGCAATGAAGAGTAGCCCCCACTGTTCGCAACTAGAGAAAGCCCGCGTGCAGCAACAAAGACCCAACGTAGCCAAAAAATAAATAATATTTAAAAAATACAGATAAAACAAATGTAATTATTCATTTATCTATCTGTACTTGCCCTCATTCCAAAAATGTATTATTTGTTCTTTTCCTAAACCTACAAGAGATCAAAAAAGTGAAATGAATTTGAAGGATGGAAACGTAAATCACCTATAATCTCATCTCCTGAAATTCACAAATTTAATTATTATTAGCATTGGGCAAGTATTCTTCCAGCCTTGTATAAACAAAATTATTTTCACAAATACAGTATACTAACAAATTCACAAATATAATATAGAGGTGTATAAAATTCAGTCAGAGGAAAAAGTTAGAAAGAAAAAGACCAGGACAGGACCAAGAATTTGGAATGCAGCTAAAACAAAAATATAGAGGCCACTTATTATAGGCCACAAATTTTACTCAAAGCTTTCTGCTGATCTAACTGAAAAGGGAAATGAAATTTTCATATAGTTCAAAGTGCCATTCGATTAAAAATAATGAAGTTTTCAGAAAGAAAGGAATGACACATCTCCCCAGTGTTCTTAAAGAATGAAATGTTTTATAATAAAAAATGTTCTCATTTTCCTAGGAACCCATAGAATATGTCTACAACATGATGGAACTTTTCAGTATTTGCAAACTCAAATGCCTATACAGAGGCCAGGCAGGAATCATAAATGATTAATTCTGCACCTGGCTTAAAACAATAGAGTAGGGATTGCGGAAGCCCTAACTATATATACATACACATTTAAGTATATATGCAAGTATGTATGTATATCTCTTTAATGTTTGATCAATTTCCTGGCCACACAATCCACAGTTGCTCTTGCAAAGCCTTCAGTGTATACAATCCCTATTATTTGGTTGTTGATTTTTTCCTCCAAGTTCTTTACCTATGATTCTTATCATCAACAAACTTCATTCCTTAATGTTGTTGCATGTGGAGCACTGTGCTGATTACCAAACAATGGGACTTAAAACAAAAAGATGTCATATGTCCTCTAGATATGTTTTCACCTCCTTCTTAACAAAAGTAACAAGTGTCAAGATACTTGAGAAATTTTGAAAAGTGAAAAAAATGTAGGGATTTCATGATACAAAAAAAATGACAAGTATCATTTCCATTTTGAAATCAGATTTTAGTTGTTAGGATGGATTTGAATGTTTGCTTTTAAATGGTAGGACAACAGATCATATAATTCAACTTTTCTCATTTAAATGGCAAAAGTGACATGGAAAGAGGTAAAATAAGTTGTTGAAGCTCTATCTAGTTAGTAATATTAGCTGGAACATAGAACTATACTTCATCGATATTCAGTTAACATTTTTCTAGAGCATATATGACATTTATTTTTGGTGAATTAAAAATATTGTACCAGGCTTCCCTGGTGGCGCAGTGGTTGAGGGTCCACTTGCCAATGCAGGGGACACGGGTTCGTGCCCTGGCCGGGAAGATCCCACATGCCGCGGAGCGGCTGGGCCCATGAGCCGGGGCCGCTGAGCCTGCACGTCCGGAGCCTGTGCTCCGCAACGGGAAAGGCCACAACAGTGAGAGGCCTGCATATCGCAAAATAAAATAAAATAAAAAACCCAAAAATATTGTACCAAATGAAGGTTGGTCTCTAAGTTTTCCAACAGTTGGGTGGACACTATATTGATTTTTCTTAAAATATATTTTAAGCCTGTGTTATATGCATTAAAGGTACACTACCTGAAAGAGCAAAAATTATACCCCAAACCTCTCCTGTTATATGGGTTTTTAATTTACAGTAAAAAATGATTGTGTGCAGTTATATGAATTTTACCACGTTTAGATTTGTGTAACCACTACCACCATCAGGATACAGAACATCCCATCAACCCCCAAAACTCCCCTGTGCTACCTCTTTGCTGTCACACTCTGGCCTCGACCTCAACGCATGACAACCACTGATTTGTTCTCTGTCACTATAATTTTTTTTCTTTTTGAGAATGCCATATAAATGGAACCATACAGGATGTAACCATTCTGACTAGATTCTTTACTCAGCAAAATGACTGTGTGATTCATCCAAGTTATTGCGAATATCAATTGTTCATTCATTTTTGTAGCTAAGTAATATTCCATTGTATGGATGTACTATGGCTTATCCATCACCCACTGAAGGATATTTGTTTCCAGCTTTTGTGACTATGAATGTTGTTGCTATAAATATTCATGCACAGGTTACATTCAAACGTAAGTTTCTATTTCTCTAGGGTAAACATCTAGGGATGGAACTGCTAGGTCATAGGGTAAATATGAGTTTAACTGTATAAAAAAACTACTGAACTATTTTCCAGAGGGGCTGCACCATTTTGCATTATCACCAGCAATGTATAATAGTTCGCACAGCTCTGCATCCTTGTCAGTCCCCAAAGTTGTTTTAAAAAAATTTTAACCATTATAACATGCATATAGTGTTATCTTATCATGGTTTTAACTTGTACTGTTCTAATGACATTGAACATTTTTCATGTGTTTATTAACTTGCCATGTCTCTTCTTTGGTGAAATGTTGTTTAAATAATTTACCATTTTGCAGGGGGTTAATTTCTCACTGATGAATTTTGAAAGACCTTTATGTATTCTGAATATAAGTCCTTTGTCAGATATGTGATTTGAAAATCTTTCTCCCAGTCTGTAGCTTGTCTTTTAATTCTCTTAGTAGCATCTTTTGTGGAATAAAAGTTTTTCATTTTGGTGAAGTTCAAGTTATCGGTTTTTTTCTTTTATAAATCATGCTTTTGGTGTAATTTCCAAGCATTCTTTACCTAACCCCTTTTCATGAAGATTATCTATGGTTTCTTGAAGAAGTTTTACTGTTTCACATTTTACATTTAGATCTATGATCCATTTTGAATTTTTAATACATAAAGTATGAGGTTTAGGTCAAAGTTCATTTCAACTTTGTTAGACACCATATATTGAAAATACTAGATTTGCCTATTTTCCTTTGTCAAATATCCATTGGCTATGTTTGGTTGGGCCCATTTCTGGACTCTTCTGTTCTATGGATCTATACGTCTATTCCTTTGCCAACACGATACTGTCTTAATTACTGCAGTTTTACAAAATTACTGCAGCTTTACAATAAGTCTTAAAAGTTGGACAATGTGATTTGTACAATTTTATTTTTGTTTTTCAAAATTGTTTTGGATTATCTAGACCTTTTCCTTTTCCAAATAAATTTTTAGAATCAGCTTGTTTATATCTACAAAAAATCCTGACAAGATTTTGTTTGCATTTGATCTATAGATCAATCTGAGAAGTAACATCATTACCAAGTGAGTTATCCAAGTCCTGAACACAGTACATATTCATTTACTTAAGTCTTTTTTCCTCCCATCAGCTTCTTGTAATTTTCAGCATATAGGCCCAGTACATGTTTTTTATTACATTTATTTCTAAGTATTTCATTTGTGGGGAGAGGGACTATTGTAAATGATACCTCTTTTGTTTCCAATGGTCCATTAGAAGTCTACAAGAGTATGACGGATTTTTAACCAGAAACCTAGATAAATTTATGCACTTAGTTCCAGGAGTGTTTTTCTATGGATCACTTGGGATTTTCTACTTAGGCAATCAAAGTGTCTGCAAGTAGGAATAGTTTCCTTTTTTTCTTTCCAATTTGCATTCGTTTTCTTTCTTTCGCCTACCTTATTGGACTGTTAAGACTTTTAGTACAATGTCGAATAGGATAAGGGGAAGTGGACATCTTTGACGTCTTTCTAATCTAGAGGGGGATTGAATACTGAACTGGCCTTGCATTCTTGGAATAAACCCTACTTAGATATATGATTTATATATACATATGTATGATATTATATATACGTTTTTGGCTGGATTAAGGATGTTTGTCTATGTTCATAAGTAATATTCTCTGTAATTTTCTTTTCTGTTCATGTCCGATTTTGCTAACAGGGTGATACTGGCTATATAAAATGAGTTGTAAAGTGTTTCTTAACTCTTCTTTCTGGGAACGATTGTGTAGAATTGTTATTTCTCCTTTAAATGTTTGGTAGAATTTACTAGTGAAACCATCTAAACCTGAAAATTTCCTTATTGTAAAGTATTTAACTATAAATACAATTTCTTTCATTATTATAGGTCTATGTACATTATATGTTTCATCTTGGGTAAGTTTTGGTAGTTTGTGATTTTCAAGGAATTCCATTTCATCTACCTCATCAGATTTATGTGTGCAGAGTTATCCATAATATTCCTTTAGTGTCCTTTCAATGTCTCTTGGATCTGTAGAAATACCTCTCTTTTCATTCTTTATATTGGTGATTTATATCTATATATCAGTAATATAAAGTATTGAATTTCCAAGTATTTGGACATTTTCCTGTTATCTTTCTGTTACTGGTTTCTAGTATAAGTCTGTATGTTCAGAGGACATACTTTCATTCAATTTTTAAAATTTTGTTAATGTTTATAACTTGGGATATGGCCTATATTAGTGAGTGTCCATGTACACTTCAAAAGAATTCATATTCTCTAAAATAGTCAAACTCATGGAAGCAGAAAGTAGAATGGTGATTGCCAGGAGCTGGTTTACTCTATACAAACCAGGGGAAGGGGAAATGGAGAGATGTTGTCCAAAAGGCACAGAGTTTAAGTTATGCAATACTAACAAGTCCTGGAGGTCAAATGTACCAGGATTAGACCAGTTTTTAAACATGGTGACTACAGTTATCAATACTGTTTTGTAATATTGGAAGTTTGCTAACAGGGTAGATCTTAAGTGCTCTCACCACCACCCTCACTCACACTCACACACACACACACACACACACACACACACACACACAAAAACAGTAACTATGTGAGGTGATATATGTTAGCTGGAATGTGGTGATCATTTTACAGTATATATCAAAACATCAAGTTGTACCCCTTAAATATAAATAATTTTTGTTTGTCTATTATACCTCAAAGCTGGGGAGAAAAGTAAAGTTACACTTTGTTTAAAAAAAAAATGCCTACTCCACTAAGGTTAGGTGGACTGTTCTATAAATATCAACTAGATGCAGTTTGCTGTTGGTTAGAAGTGGTGTTCATGTCTCCATACTCAATTTTCTGTCTGAAAGAAGAGTATTGAAATCTGAGACTATAGTTGTAGATTTGTCTATTTCTCCTTCCACTCCTGTGAATTTTTGCTTCATGTATTTAGAAGCTCTATTAGGTAAATTCACATTTAATACTGTTAAATCTTCTTGTTGAACTGACATTTTTATGATTATGTAATATCCCTGTTTATTGCTGCTAATTTTCTTTGCTCTAAAGTCTACTTTACCTGATATTAATAAACTACCCCAGCTTTCCTTTAAAAAGTGTTTGCTTGTTATACATTTTTTCCATTGTTTACTTTCAACCCATCTAGATCATTACTTTTAATAGCAGACCCAGAATTTCATAGTATTTAAAATATCCTGTATATCAATTAAAAATTACTCAGCATGTGAAGAACCAGGAAAATTTCCTCTCAAAGGAAAAAGACAGTCAACAGATGTCTACTCTGAGATGTCACCAACACAAAGCCAGTTGAATTCAATGGCTAAGGCAGAGATTTTAAACAAGTGAGTTTTGAATACATCATAAATGGATTAGGTTAAATATAAGAAGGAGATCAACAATGAGCCTTTTAAAGTTTTAGAAAGGTTAATGAGAATGGCCCCTTTAAGTTAGGTTTAGGAATAATCTGGTTTAGAAGGAGAGGAATGAACCAGACGGATTTTCGGAGAACTAAACTCTTCTATGTTTGGTACCAGAATTATCTGATGAATAACAATGAGACAAAAATTTTTACTACTGTTCAATATAGTATACTATTTTTCCTATGTATGTTAGACTAGAGATACATGGAATATATAACACAATATTATTTTTCTAGATCCCTCAAGTTTTACATATTGGAAGTTCCAGAGACGTTTGAGAATTTTATGAAAATCTTATATTCCTTTGCAGAAAAATAGGAATAATATGTAATAATAAAAAAGGAATGTGATAATTTTGTATAATATAGAAAAAAATTCAAAATTTATAGATCCACACCTGGAGTTCATAGGCCCTGTATTAAAAATTCCTGATTTGCTTGATCACTGCCACTCAGGTTTGGTTTTTTTTCCTAATTTTTTTGAAACTTCCATTTTAGTTAAATAAGGAATTACACATGTATTCACATCCATAATACATCTCTGTTAAATTAAATAAAATTGAGTTACATGGCAAATGTGTTTTACCAGAAAAGTATATTCGTAAAAAAATTGACATCTTAATATAATTCTCTTTTATTACCTAAGTTTAATATTCATTTTAATAGGGAAATTTTAGAATATCTATTTAATGTTTGTATTATTTCCACAAAGACTTGACACATTTCAAAAAGTGGAGAGTTACACCAACCATGTAATAACCTTCTTTTCACTGAAAATAAAAACTAAAATTAGACATAAATTATGAATGAATGTCAATGACAATAATACTCTTCAATATATTGAATTTAAAGAGCCATTGCAGTATTCAAAGTAACTTTATGGCCAAAATGCTTATATTATGATGAAGAAAATAAAGAAGCTACGGTGAAAAAAATGTAAAAGAAACTATTGATAAGAGTAAAGGAAGAAAAAAGAATCAATGAAAATGAAAACTGACCAAAAAACAGTAAATTGATCATTAAAACTAAGTATTTTCAACACCAACAAAATAAAGAAATTTTGCAATATGAACAAAAAAAAAAGGACACGAATAAATGAATAAGTTCAAGGAAAATGAGCACAACAGAGCTGAATTTAAAATCTAGAACAGAATACAGTGAAAGGCTTTATTCCTGTAAATTTAGAAATCTAAGTAGATTTAAAGTGTAATGATCTGATTCTGAAGAGAAAAAGCAATAAGAGTAGGAATCAACCCACTCCCTCAGGACCCAGCAGGCAAAGCCAGAATGGCACCTCGGGTAGAAGTGCTTGCAAAGATGACCTGATTGGAGGAGGGGGAAGGGAAAATGCGGGGGAGGATAAGTTAGGGAAGTCAGAGAGCAAGATGAGGGCTAGGATTTTTGTCAGGGGGTCAAGTGGAAAACTATAGAGGGAGGGATTAATGTACAAGGATTTTTTAGGAAGTATGTCTATTGGAAGAACTGTGTACAGCATTTACCTTGCCCCTTTAATAATAAAGAGCTCTACTATTCTTTGGTAATCTGGAATCATATCATTATTTTTATGAATATAATAGCATGTATAGATGAGATTATAGGATTTAGGGGCTCTAGGTTTAGATACAAATGTAGGTAAATGGCTAGATAAAGAATTGAAAACATACTCACCAAACCTGATGGTAATTAACTCTGGAAAACAGAATTAAAGTCAGGTGGAGGTGACAGAGAGGGAAATTTTTCTATTTTACTCTAAACACTATCCTAGTAGTTTTACAATGACAGTGTACACACACACGTACCTATATTACTTATGTATATTTTTAAAATAAAATTTTAGCATTTTTTAAAAAAAAATTGTTTTGCTCCCTACTTGAGGTTTATACAGTTAACTCTTCTATATATCATCACAAATTTTGCTCAGTGTCCGTGAGTCTTTCACTTATTCATTCATACATTCCAGCATGTAGTCGCATTTCACAAGATTATAATTTCATCGAGGAAAGAAGAAATAAGGGTGTCTTGATTTTAGTGTTTTTTAAAAAAAAAATAATCTAGTAACAAATGAATGGCATAATGGTAAATATTCAAGAGGATTTAGAGAAAACCAATTTAGGTCAGGATGCTGTGGTCTGCTAACATCCTTGAGGAAGACTGAATAAGAAATTATTTTGGCAGGATGAAGAGAGAAGAAAATTTACTTGGAGGGAAAGATGATGGAGATTTTCAAAGGTTGGGAAGAGGATTAAACCAGCCCAACTGTAGTAGAAGACCCACAAGGAGGTGAGGTTAGAGAGAGAGGCTGGAGGCATGGTGGAGAGAACCTTGAACTGATTAGAAGCCACATAGTATAGAAGTAAAGAGCTGTGACTGGAGTCCCAGAGACCAGAGCTTCTAACCTTTTTGCCACCTGTTTATGTGGGCTGGAACAAGGATCTCAACCTCCCTGAGCCTCAGAAAAATGAAGATAATAGTAAAATTATCATAAAGATTAACTTACAAAGTACTTGAAGTACTTTGTAAAGTGATTTTCAGTGATGTGACAAATGTTACATGTATTTCATTACTATTTTTGCCTGCATGGTATTTAGCTATTATCCAATAGCATTTTCTAGGTGGTATTCTATATAATGCTAATTTTTAGATATTAAATGGGTTTTGCTCAAAGAAGAAAGTTCCTTGGGCAGAAAATCTGAGTTAAGTGTTATTACTAGAAACTCTAATATGCTAATAGGCACTAATATTCTCTTTGAGGCAGCATATCTAAAACTGTTGTTTCGGGGGTTTTTCCTACAGAAATTTTGTTCCTCAGAGCAACTTTTGGAATTAGTATTCCACACTGGGAACACTAAAGGCAATGAGACAGTACTGTTAAGTCTTTGTTCAGCAAAGTTGCATGACGTGGAAATAGTGTTTAGTTAAATCTTGGTATCTTACCCAGGTTTAAAAAAAAAAAGAAGGAAAGAGGTAAGTGAGAAGGATTTTGTAATAAGCTTGGCATTAAATATCAAGAGCCTGGACCAAGATTATCTACTAGGGATTGTGAAGAAAGGGTTAAGGGCAAAGCAACAAAGAAATGTCAAAACTTGGCAAATGCCTGGGACAAGCATGAGGTAGGAAGGGGGTTGGGTAGAGGCAGAGGTAATGATATAATCCCTACTTAAAATAATTAGGACAGTGAGGATTTATTGACAGAAAGGAGAAACTAAGGGAAAGGAGAGAATTTCTCAAAAATGATATAAATTTAGAACTTTGGAACTTGGAATAACAGCAGGATTTCTTGACAAAAATATGAAGAAAACCGCTGAAGAAAAACACTTATATCCACCCCCCTCCCCCCAAAAAAAGATTAGAACTTAACACAGTGACTGCCATACAGTAGGTTCTCAATAAAAAACTGTATTCAGAAACTAGAAAAGAGTCAGCACAGGGGCAATTGATAAATCCTTGAAAGGGGTGACTATCCAAAGGATGGTGTAAACCAGAAGGTCCTGTGAGCTTCTGCTATGGGAGAGGAATCAATGAGAGAGCTGGAGAATAACGAAGGATAGAAGAAAGAAAATATAATAGCTCAAGAATAGGAGCATTTCAAAAGAGAGAAAGTGATCAGTAGGAAAAGAGCAGGGAATTCAGGGGGAAATAAGATTTTAGGAAAAGACATTGGCAGATTATATTTAACAGTCTATGATTTTGTCATTTTCATGATTGTAGAAGCCAAATTTCAAGGGGTTACAGAACACAAGTTTGTTGAGTAAAGTCGGACGCTAGGAAAATCAAACAAACATACATTCAAAAGAAGGAAAAAAGAGAGAAGGCTAGATAGAAGTTGGCAGTGAGCTATGAGAAAAGTCATTTTTCTATACAAGACACTTTTACATGTTTGAAGGCAAGAGATTATGCAATTCAGAAGAAGAAACTGGAGGAACCATAGCATTTGCCAGCTAAAGTTCTAAAGGAGTTGAAATGGGAACGAATAATAAATGAGACAGAAGGGGAAAAGAGAAAACAGATTTTTCCAAGAGATGGTTATTAAAAAAAACAAAACACAAAAAAACTATGGGACTACCTGTAAAATAGAAGAGCAATAACTGCTGATTAACTAAAATATGCAAAACTAATGGTTTTATCAATCACTATGTCCAAATAGGATCAGATTCTTTCTGTTGCTTCTGGATAGGGAAGAAAGCAAATGGCAAGGCACTTAATTTTTCAGCTTGCTAAATTATTAGGAAGTGTTAGTTATGGGAAGTGCACAAAGAAACAGGAGAGGTGAATCTGGAAAGAAGAAAAAAGATAAATGAGAAAAGGAAAAAGATTAAGATTCTTTAGCATTAGGAATCTGCATATAAGAAATATGATATAGTTTTAAACCATAAAACAACAGATTACCCAATCAAAAAATGGGCAGAAGATCTCAATAGATATTTCTCCAAAGACGACATACAAATGGCCAAAAAGCACGTGAAAAGATGATCAACATCACTAATTATTAGACAAATGCAAATCAATACTACAATGAGGTATCACCTCATACTGGTCAGAATGGCTATCATCAAAAAATCTACAAACAATAAATGCTAGAGAGGGTGTGGAGAAAAGGAACCTTCCTGCACTGTTGGTGGGAATGTAAATTGGTACAGCC
>NW_006782180.1:160242-199848 GCF_000442215.2 Lipotes vexillifer
TGCAAACCTAATTTATAATCCTAATTTATGTCATGTGATTTTGCAAAGTAGCCAAATGTGTAAAAGTTCTTCACTTTGATATATGCATAAATTTTTTTTAAAGGAGGGAGGTGGGAATGAAAAAAAAAAAACACCAATATATATTCTCTAGGTTATCAGTAAAATCAAAGGAATTTACATATTTAACAGATTTTAAAACAACCTACTATAATAGTTTGTTACCTAGTAAAGTTTTCCACAAGCAGGAACTTTTGTGTCTCAAAATCATAAGGGGTAAAGATGATCAGATTCTATTTCCACGGGCAGGTGATTTCTTCTATTTTTCTCTTCAGCATCATATGAATTTCCTTCTAATTGTTGGTTGTCAACATGACAACTAATTAAAAACATGTTCTTCTATCACAATCTTTTTGATGCAAATGTAGTTCAGAATATCATCAAAAAGCCAGAAATGACAGAGCCAGTTGCCTTGGTGCAAAAGTAGCATGTATATTTCCTGCTGGCAGATGCATTTGCCAGGAAATGTCTAATGTAATAAATTTAGACAATTTAACCAGCATGGTAGATTTGTCCATTTTTGCTGTCAAGCATCAACACTGGCACTTAACCTGAGCAGAAAGGGACACATGACTAAACTCACAATGGAAGATCCCCAAATCATTAATGGTTGTCAAATAAGATATTTTATGGGCTCACGGTATGATCATACATACATGCATATCATATCATATAGCTGATGGAATCAATATCACCATGTGATGAAAAGTCATCTTAGCTCTTTGCCTTCTGAAGGAAGAAAAAAGGTAATCCTAGTATAGTTTGCTTTTGCTGCTAAATGTTTTAGAAAGTTAAATAATGCACAAAATGTACAGGAATCAGCCAAATGCTGTCTAACCCTATCAAACACAGGTCAGTGCCATGATAGCAACTGATTGAAATTTCCTCCAGTGTAGCTGGTGAGCACTCTGGACACACAGAAAGCCTAGAATTGAGACAGAATTACACTGGCATTGTATAAATAATCTAACTGTGACCTATGGGGTTAAAACCTATAATTGGAGTGATACTTCAAAACAATGACTACTTTTTCAATGCTATTTTGTGCAGCCAGATAGGAAGATGACTTGTTGGGGTTTCATTGGCCAGGAACAGTACTGCAAAAGTGATATTTTCAACAGCTGCTGGTGCATTTGTGCTCTGACAAATTAGAGGCTAAATCAAAGCATTAAAGAACATCAAAGGCTTAATTTAATGCAGAAACAAGTACTCCAACTGGATCTATTTTACAGTGAATTAATAATGCAGATTTACACAGAATGCAAATGATTTGTTGATTTTAAGGTTTAGAAGAGAATTTTGTGCTTACAAAATATAAGATCCATAGACTGTCATTTTTAACTATGAAAATAATGCCAAATGGTTTCGTATTCTGTGTAAATTCAAAGTTACCTAAGTGATTGACTATTTAAATTGAAATATGTAGTGATTACCAAAACAAAGCTTATTTGCCATGAATGTGGTGACAAAATAGACCGGCAATTGAAACATGGGGCTTGGGTACGATCCTTCTTAAGGGATACATGATAATTGCTCAAAAGTATTTGTCTATTAATATGATACAAGAAAAATGTACATACATTTACATATATATTACTCATGCTATATTGAGGATATATATATGCATACTCAGCACACTGGCCTATGTACTCACCAACAGGTCTTTTCAAAGATGAAAAATAATTTGTGTAACACTTAGTAGAAACTGAAAATGCAGATAAAAATGCAACTTTGTAAATGTTTCTCAGTGTTGATATGAACAAAGAAATAATTCTAAGAATTGAAGATGGTGGTTTTTTAACTCCTTAGAAATGTTAACAAATGTAAGGTGTCCTTTCTTCCCAGGTTGGAACTTAACCTAAGTTTTAAAATTGATATTAGGGTATTTGAAAAGTCATCCAGCAGAAATGTTTGACTAGTTTTATTCTATTTGTTTTTACCAAATTCTAAATATTTATTTTAGTCCGGGACCACCCTAGCAATGTCTTCAAACATTATCCCAAAATATGCAAGTCACACACACACAAAAAAATGAGTTAGGGTTTTCCAGGAAATATCCCCATATGGTTATAAGACTGGCATAGAATCCTTTGGAGAAACTAAGAACAAATTTCAGATTGTTTCTTATGTTAGCATATTTAGTCATATATGCAATTAATATTTATTAGTGTAATGTTTCATTTGATTTTTAAAAAATATTTAAGACTATGCATATTTAAAACTTAAAAAAAATCACATTGATCATTAAATATATCATCTAAATTAATTTCTTACTTGAGCCAATAGGGGCAAAGCATTGAAATTAATTAGTGCCCATTTTCCCTTCAGGAAGAGAACAGATTCTGCCAACACACTATGGTGAAAAGTACACAAAATATCTGAGCTCTGATGTAAGCAGAATGCCCAGTTTGGAAACAGTGAATTTGTATGTATTATATATTACAATAAGTCCCCCTTCCTCATTAATTTTACTGAAGTCTCCAGATGGGAAACAAAATATTAATTTTGTTCAGCCTTAGGCATTGTTGACTGTTAAGGTACTCACTAAATCACTGATCTTATTCACATTAATATTAGATTTCTGCTATAAAAATTTAGGACCTTTGGGTATAGGGTTCAGTTTGTCATAAATATAATTAATTGTTTTTAAAAATGATTAATTTGTCAAAATAGAAAAAAAAATTGGGCTGACGAGGCTCCTGAGCAAGCTAGCCTACCTTAAAGTCATGGTAATACTCATAAAATTATGCAAATTAATCGACTCTTTCAATGTTGCATAAAATGCTTCTTCTAGTACAGTGCATGGAACATTAGGCTGTTCATCCAGCAAAATAAGAGGAAAAAATAAGTTGCGTTTCAGAGGCTGGAATCTTACAAGCGAGGCCAAATGGTTGAGGATGTTCACAACTACAATCTATTTTTCTACAAAGCAATTGGCTTTCAACCATTGCACACAGAACTTGTGCTGTTTATTATAGATTTTTCCCCAAGCAACTGTCAAGAAAAAGTCAGCTTTGTCTTGTGGGTTTTCCCTCCTCTTAATACAAAGAAAGGGAAGAAATTTCCACTATTCAATCACTCTAAAGGAAAGTGATATTTATTCTAAAATTATTTAGTGAAACGGTTTTCACTGAGAAAGTTTCATTGACAAGACCCCCAAAACATGACATGGTATGTTAAAAAAAATCTCAGAGATTAACTAAATTATGTTGAATTATGTACTAAACAGTAAAATCAGTGACTACAGTAAAATTTTTTAAAAAATACCTTCAGAATAATTATCTCATCCAAAAGTAAACCCAAAAGTCAATTTCAAAGACTAGAGTGAAAATAGCAATTTTAGAATGTCATATATTACTGAAATGTTGTAATATCATAAATACATTCTTATTTTAAACCACCTCTAGCAAATGAGTGATATAATTCAAAAATATTCAACAATTAATTTTTTAAAATGAACAAAACTGGTCTATGAGTTATCAGACCTGTCATAAGAAATAACAGCATCTCCCATGTAAGATTTAGGGCTGCATTACAGGGTTTCCACCAAAGAAAGACGATATCCTCTGGTTTGTAACTGTGCTCTCCCATTAAACAAATGAACTCATGTAATCAATTATTATGGTTTGAGGCAACAACTCCAGCCTTGGTCTAACAGACACATATTAATTTTCATCTCTCCTCCATCAATATTACATTAATAAATGTATCAAAGCACTACTGTTACAGTGAAATCTGTTCCTCAGAGTTCTATTGCTTTAGCTTTACTCATTTTTTTTACACTAGTTTATAACTGACCACTTGATTATAAAATTAGAATAACTGATATTTACATTATGACCATTCTTTCTTCACATAGAATCAAATGAATTCTGTAGGTGAGATTTCATGCTTTGTTATGGTTCTAATGTTTCCAAAGACCATCTTATTTGACTTACAGTTAATAAGAAAATCAAGAGAGAAGAGATATTCCCAATAGCATCTAATATACATTCTAAAATAAAGTGTTAACCTGTTTTGAAGACTTTCTGATGGTATAGACATGATGTTTCACAAAATATTATTAAATCACAGATTCTTAAATTTGCTAACTAGCTAACTAACATAGCTAAACTATCACATTTCTTAGGGGGAATTGGTGTTCTGTGATATTGTGGTAATTAACAATACTTAAATCCATTTATTCATTTTAAATGTATATTATTCAGGCAGAGTTTCTCACCTTACCCTGTTCATGGTAAGGCTATGTTGCCTAGTTGTCTAAACAACTTTAACAAGTAGGTGCTTACATTAAAAAAAAAAAAAAAAAAAAAAAAATTCCCCAAACAATTTTTATGGGAGTCGTAAGCCACATCCATTCCTGTAGGAGCCTATATTCCTACCCAACAAAGAGAAATCAACATATTGAAAATACAGCATGTACTGTAATTTTACCTTTTCCTATATATATAATATAGGGGTTTTAAAAATTTCTTTCAAAACCAGAAAATTAGGATAACATAAACATGCAAACACATTCATCTCCCAAAAATACTATGATAGAGAGTGACTACCTAATAACCTAACATTCTTCTCAATGAGTACACCAGTTAGTGAAAAATCAGAAAATAATTAAAGGAGACATGTTTATTTAAACTTACTATGGCCCATTGATGTAATTACCCATTTCTGTTACCCAACGTATGTTTTAATCATGCACATTTATAACTCTATTGCTTATGCATCTTTCTACACAAACGATCTGGGTACACTAAGGCACTGTGTAGAATCAGGTGACACCAGCATTTGTGTGTTATTATTTCCTGATACATTTGCTGAAACCAATACGAACCAAGTTACCGTATTTTGTTTTAAAGCATGAGTTCCATGCCTGCATACTGCCCAAGGTGGTTTCACTCCCAGCCAGCAACCTCAAGCTTATTGGCCCAACTTGAGACAGACACTGGGCAAATGCTGCTCCAGCCACATGCACTGCCATGCAGAGTTCCTTGTATGGACTCCAATTTTAATGCACAGCAGAAAGATGGCCCAAGATAAAATATGCAAACAGGTGGCATGTTTAGCAATGTCCAAATATTACCCTCATCATCCCTTAGATGAACTTCAATCAGCATTTCTGTTCATAAAGAATCCCCAGTTCAGATCATTCCAAACTCCAAGAACCTGTCTTTCACATGTGTACAAAGGATTGCTAACACTGTGTACTAAGGTTATCACAAAATGTCATCATTTCTCAAATACACCATCTCCTCGGTTGTTGCTCCCTGCAGCTGTCTCTAAACTGTGGGCAGCAAATTTGGAAATAAAGCAGGGATAAAGCCAATATCTATATACTGGGAGGATTCTTAGGAAACAGACTAAGAAAATGAATGATTACAATGATGAGAGATTAAGCAGCTACCACGAAAGGTCCATGAAACTTGAGGCTGTAAAACATCTTCACATGTGTTCATTCAAACAAAAGCATAAATGTCAACACACATTATAACAGGTGTCACAGTTACCTCTTATTATGTGCTTACCATGTGCTAGCACTGTGGCCTGGTCTATACTTGACATTGCATTTAAACTTCACAACCATCCTGTGAAATAGATATCTTTGACCACATCTTAAACATGAGGAAACCAAGGCATAGAGAAGTTAAATATCTTGCTCTAGGGTCTCAGCCACACAAATTGTAAGTCACACAGCTAGAACTCAATACCTCAAAACTGTCTGCCTCCAAAGCTTGTATTCTTTTTTTTTTTTTTTAAATTTATTTATTTTTGGCTGCGCTGGGTCTAGCTGTGGCGAGCGGGGCCTACTCTTCATTGCGGTGAACAGGCTTCTTATTGAGGTAGCTTCTCTTGTTGTGGAGCACGGGCTCAGTAGTTGTGGCTCGCTGGCTCTAGAGCACAGGCTCAGTACTTGTGGCACACGGGCTTAGATGCTTCGCGGCGTGTGGGATCTTTTGCACCAGGGCTCAAACCCGCGTCCCCTTCATTGGCAGGTGGATTCTTAACCACTGCACCACCAGGGAAGTCCCAAAGCTTGTATTCTTAACTACTGACCTTTACCACCTCCTTTGTCATTTACACCAAGAAACCTTCCTGGCCACTGTTTCCCAAATCAGCAATTGGTCCCTGGCCCTAGTGTGACTGTAGCATTTTATCAGTGACTTCATGCTCCTTGAAAGCAGGAAGCTGTTTGTCTTTGTAACTGGCACCTACCACAGCATCTGGCATAAAGTAAGTGCTCACAAAATGTTAAAAGAAAGGGAATCTAGAAAAGAGGCCAGAACCAAATAATTGTCATTGTCACTATCAATGTTCACTCTCCACAGTCCAAAAGATATAGCCCCAAACACGAACTTTATGTGAGAACAGGTGGCCCATTTAGCAAACTAATAACCATCACCGGTACTATCACTGAGTATGCATGAGTCCCCAGAAATGAGAAGTCTCCCTACTTTTTAAGAATCCCAGAGATTGGGAATATAATATAGGTTTACCCAAACTAAAATTGTTGACAGGTCCCACTTCCCTAAGAATCTTCGAGGAAGGACGGTAAGAATCCGTCAATTTATGCCTCTGCCCTGGAACCTCTCACACAAGAAGGCCCAGGTTTGTTTCACAAGCAGCAGTGTGTTATGGATTAACAATCCACATAGAAAAAGGACTGAAGCAACACATACTGAAAAAACTCATTTGCATTACAAATAGGTAACCTGCCATGGTATTTTGCTACCCTACTGACATGTTGCCAGGGAACAACAGAAAAATACAAACCAGTGTGGCTCCTCACAGGTGAAGAGTAGGGCTTGAATAAAGCGAAGCTGCTATTCAATCTGTTATTCTGCTCACATATAAACACACACCCACTCTCCTTCCCAGCCGAGAGAAAAAAGACGACAGTGGCAGCCAACCCTGCCTACTGGAGATCCCCAGCATGGAAGGGCCCTAAGGTTTGCACACGCTAAACAGAATGTTGAGAAAACAAAGAAAAGGAGGTAGTGGAATGGAGAAAGGGGCTATGAGTCTCCTCCAGAGAAAAGCCACTTTAAATCTAAGAAATAGCTGCATTCCAAAATAAAAGAGTGATAACTGGTTGTAGCAATTGCCAGCAGTAAACTTAGCTAGGCCAAGAGACTATTTGCAAATGCCAGATCAAACTCATTAAGAAAACTCGTCCAAGAAATATTTCTTAAATGCGCCATGATCTGGCTGGTTATCGTAAAGTCCCCTGTCATGGCTCTTGACAGTTTGTTTTGTTTGACCCCTGCATCAATTTGTCCTGTAAGGAAGTTATAGTCTTTGGCGAACCAATAATCAATATGTTGTATCTGAGAGGGCAGTGACTCACCTGGTAAGTAGGAGGCTCAAGAAATCCAAAACTTAAATCCAAATATACCAGACTCAAAAGCCCTCCTGTGGTCTGCACGGTGCCATGTCGCTGTACACCACACCATAATTTTGAGCAATCCAGGCTTCAAACAGGAGGTAGAGGAGGGAAGTCAGGCAAGGTTGCAGGAACCCTTCTCTTCCTAAGTCAGATACACCCCGTAGCCTTGCATTTCCGCCATCTTTACTTATATACTCTTCCCTCTCTACCTCTGGTCACCATCTGAATTCTATGAGGCTACTGATTGCCCACACCACCTCCTCTGCTCTTGTTAATCCTGGGAGGATTATTGTTGAAGGCAAAGGAAATTGCTGTGCTGGTAAAAGTCTACAGGAGACACTCTACATGAGCGTATGGTCATCATTGCTTCACAGCACCCACTAATTCTTCTGCTCATCCAGACAATGAACCAACAGCTAGAGGAGACGTAGGTGTCACTGAGAACCCAAGTTTCTCCCTAGTTCTTCCTAAACCAAGATGTACTACCCTGGCTACTTAGGCCAGTTACACTGGCATCACCTGGGAGCTTGTTAGAAGGGCAGCATCTCAGCCCTCCAAATTTACTCAATCAGAATCAGATTCTTCCAGATCATGCAGGTGATACGTATGCCCATCAAAGCTTGAAAAACAATGCTTTCTCACTCAGGACTATTAGAAAGAAAGGTCCTTTTGCTGTGGAAGAGGCTTGTGCAGGTGATAGCTGTCAGAGGGGTAAGCTTAGATGGGACAAACGTCCAAAGAGGGGCGGTGTTAGGAATAATACTTGTCCTTGGTTGCTCTAATTAAATCACTGTGTTATTGTATTCTGGCTTATGACTGAGAAAAATGAGCATGCTAGATCTGAAATTTCATCTTATACAATGGCTACTCCCTGGGTTGA
Source organism: Lipotes vexillifer (assembly GCF_000442215.2). Taxonomy (NCBI): domain Eukaryota; kingdom Metazoa; phylum Chordata; class Mammalia; order Artiodactyla; family Lipotidae; genus Lipotes; species Lipotes vexillifer. Next base: position 168,561 of record NW_006782180.1, read on the forward strand.
TATGTTGGAAGATATCTAAGCTGTTTGCAAAATTCCTGGATAATGCCTCATTATAGCTGATACTGAGGAGACACAAGTCCCCCATAGGTTCTAGAATCAGACGGGACTCTAGGAGAATGGATCGCCTCATGATTCTTTAACAACCAAAAAGAAAAAGTGATGGTACTTTGTCTGGCCAAAGAACATGCTGGAGTCTGCAGATATATGTACTTTTCATCTTTGGTGCAATACAAAATCCTCAATACAATAAGAGAAATATCATTAAATTGGTGGATTTGAATGAAGACTGGCAGAAATGAATTGACTCTAGTTGAAGTTTCTTAAGCAAACTGAATGAAACTCACTAGGCCAGAGATTACACAAACATGGGATAACACAACTTCTGTAATCATACTAAGTGTTAGTACCTTGAAATTAGACTTTAGAAAGGCAGATCTAATGATAAAGTCTGACATTTTTGCTACGTAAAGTCTGACTTAGGCGTCTGCTTTGACCTTTAGTAATATATTTTTCAAATATTCTGTACCATATTGTTTTCATAATTAATTTCTTGGGAAACATAGAAGTTATATCTAACTATATCTATAGTTTAAGGTTAATGCAAATTATACCCAATGCATCTTTTCCTGGATCTATATACATCTTCCACAGTTGAATTGTTTTGGTTACAGATACAGCAAGAATGTCTTTCAGTGGTAAACAGTGACATTTTTAACCAGCAATTTATAAACTCCAGATTGTCAGCAAGTGGGAGAAGAGGAAAATCCTATTCTGATGAAATTAATTGCCACATAAGTTTGGATAATACCAAGGACATAATTGCATTCTCTGAATCATAATAACTACATCTGTGTAGTAGAGGCCTGTTATAGCAATATTCGCCCATAACAAAAGATGTGATGCTTACGCTGCCCTCTCTGCAGCATTTATAAAAATTTTTTCTATAATGAAATACACAAGAAGGAAATGTGATAGAAAAGGAATAAGGGGATTAAAGGGGGTATTTTTGTCAGTACTTGAACTTTTAAAAGGCTAGCATTCATGCCAAGTCCAACTTATTTAGGTGATAACTCCATGACATTCTTTAAAAAGTGTTAATTTCTTGCAAAAAAAATGTAACACCCCAAACACGTATGCATATAAGCATAAAAATAGTAACTAATATTTACTTAGTGCTAAAAAATGCCAGGTACTGTCCTAAGAACTTTATATATAGCTCATTTAATGCTCACAACAATTCTCTGAAATAAGTACTATTATTATTACTAGCCCCTTTTACTAGATGAAGAAACAGAGGCACTGTTACCTACCAGGGTTCTTGGCCTTCCTTAATCAATAGAATTTGATAAGAGGCCAGAGAAGAAATCCAGGCAAGGCTTTATTGGGGCTCCTGCTGCAGCATGAGGGAGCATAAACAAGTAACAGTTTCCCGAGAGGAGGTGAGCTGGTCCCTTATACAAGGTGTAGATGGGGGTGTGTTCAGGGGTCGGGCCAGAGGGCTGGCTTAGGTGGTCTGCCCACCCCTTTGGTGGTGCTGTGTGCAGGGTGCTTGCATGGTACCCTGCTTTTGCTCCGGGCTCTTCAGAAGTGGCAATTGGGTTTTTGATCTTTTTGGATCTTATTGTCCATAATTTGCCCCATTGTGCATGCATGCAGCTATTTTTAGTCCCATATAGTTTATTTGTGTTTCATTATTCGAGGAGACATTTGTCCAGGTGCAAGCACTGCAGCAAAGAGTCTCAGGTCCCAGGTCCCAGCCTGTCTCAGCACGACTACGTTTGGTAATTAGCCCAAGGTCACTAAGTAACAAGTAGTAGAACCAGGATTTGAGCCAAGAAAGTCTGGCTTCAGAGCCTGTGCTCTTAACCTTGACACTTAACTGCCTCTCACTTTAATGTGCAAAGTATTTAAATGGTTCTTTCTCTTTCCATTAATTTATAGTATTCCTAAGTACTTTATTTCTAATGTATGTCAAAATAGATCACTTATTTGTAATAAAGTTTTCTAAGAGGAATGTGTCCCTGTTCCAAATTCACAGCAATTTTACTTTCTTTAGAATCTCTGGAATCTGTATGTGCACTCGCTTGTGTAGATGTATACATATATACAACCAACATATCATATAGATATTTAAGACAAACTCAGGGAGAAAGAGAGGGGGAGAGAGAGCACATTTTATAAAATTCTTTGGTGATATTATTTTCTTCAAGAAAATAAACTTTCTATTAATTAAGTTCAAATCTATTTTATATCATTTAATAGAAAATAAAATAATTATTTCTGTTTCCAGAAAGTTGCTGAGAAGACAGAAGCCAAGAAAATTAACAGCCAAGTTTTATTTCTGCATGAGATTATAGAAAACAAAGTAGATACAACAGAAAACAGGTGCCAGAGGGAGGAAGAGTGAATTTAATAGTATTTATATCTTTAGTATAAAATTCAGCCTTATATATTTGACTCTGGATTTATGGCTACTCACAATTAGCTCAGGATACTTGACAAAAGATCATTTTGTCAAAGGCAAAGATTTTCGAGATACTACAAAAGAAGATGTTGCTACCATATGAGGGCAGGGAAACACAACTGCTGAGACACCATTGAATTTCTGAGGCCATTACTCTGGCTGTCTTTAAAGTTAGGAGCAACCACTTGAAACAGCTAAATAGTTCATGTAGTTCATGATGTTCAAAGGCAGCTATCAAATAAGATTGCAATTTTATATTAAAACATATTAATGTTTGGCTAATTCTCATGTTACTTGTAAATTGTTTAATAAATCTATATTAACTTTACCATTCTCAGCAGTTAGTCAGCCTCTGAGTAAGCAGGGGAGATTTTATATTAAAGATTTTTAAAGGTGCCAAAGTAACTCACATTGCATTAAATGGTGTTCCCCAAACTTGCCTGATCATTAGAATCACCTGGATTGCTTGTTTTCCATACAGGCTTTAACCCACTCCAGACCTACTAAGTCCTAAAAAGGTGTCTGTAAATATATGGTTTAAGCAGTGCCTCCAAGTGATTTTTATGATTGAAGAAGTCTGGGAAATACTGGTAAAAAAATCAATTTCAACTTAAAACCCTCTTTAAGTGATTAATTCTTGAGTTTGAGCATCTATACCATCTTTGGAAGGGGGCAGTTTCTGGGACTATGGTGGCTTATGTGAAAGTGAGGCTGCTAAATATTTTGACTTAACGTTTTGACTGAAATAATCAAATCAACTGAATCTCTGGAGTTCTATACTAGGACAAATACTAGAAGTTAAACATTTTCTCCAACGTGAAAGCAATGATTGCAAGAGCTAACAATTTTTTCCATTTGCTTCTGTTCCCACACTACTAAAATTCAAACACATTAAATAATTTTTACTAATATTTCATGATGATAAGGATTTTGTGAAATAATTAGTAAATTTGAAAGGCATTAAGCACTTTTAAATTCTATCCATATAACAGGTTAAGATTTTCTTTTTTAACCATTTTCCCCTTGTATCCATTTTTCTTAATCCTGTAAAATTCTGGCTATTTCACCCCCAGAGTCTCAAATACCACATTCTTTCACTTTTAAGTTAAATTAATTTTTCCATGGGAAAATATCTTTTAAATAATTTTTTATTCATCAAATATTAGTACTACAAACAAAGCATTTTAAACCTATATTTACTTTATACATATAAATTGCCAGTACAGTGTCAGGGCTGTAAACAGTGTTATTAAACCTCAAAATACATGAAAAATCCCCCAAATATTTGTAATTTGAGGGAGGGGAATAATTACAATTGAATTTTTAATTATTCCATTTTGCATGTCAGGTTTTTAATGTATTTGGAATTTATGGGAAAATGATATTACAAACTCACTCAATGATTATGAAAGTGGCATGAGGGTTTCCCTGGTGGCGCAGTGGTTGAGAGTCCGCCTGCCGATGCAGGGGACACGGGTTCGTGCCCCGGTCCGGGAAGATCCCACATGCCGCGGAGCAACTAAGCCCGTGAGCCACGGCCGCTGAGCCTGCGCGTCCGGAGCCTTCGCAACGGGAGAGGCCACAGCAGTGAGAGGCCCGCGTACCGAAAAAAAAAAAAAAGTGGCATGAATATGAACATCTCATTACATCTGAGATGTAAATGTATTTTTTCTTTATAAAGAAATACTTGGAAATAAAAGATATTATAAATCAAGCCCTCTCATGTGCATAAACAAAAGGCATTGTCCATTATCATTCTGCCCAGTTTAATACCTGCAAAGCAGAGGGCTTTGGGCACCTTGAAAAGAAAACAGATCAGTCATTTTTTACCTGAGTGGAAGCAGCAGAACCTTGGGTTTGAGATGTGACACCCAGATAAGATGTTAGCACTTCACTTAAAACAGAAAGCCATCTTGTCCCTCTTTTACGAAATTTAAATGTAGTGGGTTGTAGAACTGTATATATTGCATCTTCCTTCTGTGAGAACCACCAAGGCACCCATGAAAAGAAGATGTATCTCAGTAGGGTTTTCCTTGTAAAATACTTAAAATTGAGCATTTTAAGGCTTTCACAATCATTCTTTTTCATCATGCAACAAAATATTCACCCAATGCAAAAACGCTGCAGTTGTTACAGCATTTTAATTTTAAAAATAAACAGTACAATGGTGATTTCCTAGAATGCCATGCAATAGGATAAAGGAAATACCAAGAGAAGAAAAGGAAATTATATTTTTAATCTTCTAGAATTTCATATTTAACAAAGCAACCCTTCACTTTTATTTCAAATAAGAGCCTTTTTTATTAGAGAAATCAAGACACATTTAGTAGACAGCACAGATTATTTACTTGTTTTATAGGTTCTCAGTTTGCAAAACGGCATTATCACTTTTATTAGTTCATTGCTTTAGCTCATCACATGACTAAGTCTGCAAACCCAGAAAGACTCCTCCATTAACCTCTTAGGAAGTAGTCTGGATTGCTTATTGAGTTATGTGCTGGAACATTTGACTATAAGGAGAGTTGATGAAGATAGCTCTATAAAGAGCTGGAAGTATTACATAGTAAAAATATTTTAGAAGTTTCTGAAAGGAAGTTCTTCTATAGATATATTTCCTACTTTCCTGTTTCATGATACACTGAAAGGCAACAGACTGGGCTCATATGTAAAGGGTATGTCATATGTAAATTAAATGTAAGTATTTATATAGAGCAAATATAACAAATGTAATGAAATAATATATCATGAACACTTAAATCAGCACAGAAACAAATGTCAATGCATATTTCAGTCTCCATTAAAGAAGGGTAAGTAACTCTTGGTCAAAGAAATTGGATTATGGGAAAATTAAGTTCATAGGTCACAATATAAATCAGAGAAGACTTGGTCTTTTGTTTCCTTTTTAAAAACTTATTGGCACCACCTCTGGAGCATACCTCAAGTAAAGGCTATATTTGTTTTGACAAGAATTAATAATTGTTTATAATGGTCAGCCCTTTCAAAGGCATTAAGTCTTCCATTTAAGTATGTATGCATGTATTTATTTCTCACACACTAAGCATTTGAAGAGAACTGTCAGCTATTTAGATGTTTACATTTTGTTTCTGGAAATAATTTTCCCAGAACACATTATATATGTGCATGATCCTTAATGTCTCATCAATAAAAACAAACAAGAGGCTACTGAAACACAGGCCATGAGGTTGCCTTTGATGTCACTCAACTTTATATTAAAATTAAATTTTAGAACTCTGCAGGAAGTAAGCACACTAGGCACGCAGGGGTTAACCTACGAGCCAGGGTCAAGAGGAATGGAAATCAGCAGGGGTAACCAGATGTCAGAGAACCCCAGGCATCACCTCCCAGTTGGTGATCCGCCTCTCTGGCCCCACCTTGTCCCAGTCTGTGTGTTTGAATCATGGTGCTTCCCATTGCCCTCCTGACTCTGACCTCCAGGTTTCCTGACCTTAGTTTGCCAACCTGGTTTTGCTCTGTGGTAAGCCTGACTTTGACCTGGCAGTCTGATTCTAATGTTCTGCTCTGTTTCTGATCTGCTTCCTGTTTTCTCTGTCTACAGTATCCCAGGTCTTAATCTCTATTTCTACAACCAAATCTCTATCCTTGACCACTCGTGTTTGATGCTTTGGCATTTTTGTGACTTGGCCTATACCTTAGCCAACCTATTCCACAAAAGAAGGAATGATGCTAGCCTATCCCTTCACAAATTTTAGATTCCATTGGTATATCAAGGTTTCTAGCTCTTTAAACTATATGTAAACCATATACCTTTATATACTATATATATATATGTCATCAGTAAATTGAAGATATCAAGAAGAGTTAAATTTTGAAGACTGTTTTATTTTCAAAATCTACTAAGCCTGACAGAATCAACTGTGTATTTCCAAAGCATATAAATTAGCTTCCTTTTATTTATCTTAAGCTATCAAACTACAAGATTTGTATGAAAAGACAAAGTAGAAATTTCCTTCCTAATAAACAAATAGACATAATAAAACTTCATTTCATGTGGCATCCTTTTGGGAAATATGATGTGGGATGAAGGTGTCACATTGTGAATTTTAATTAAAGCATAGATAAAATTTCACTGGTTGGCCAAGAATTATAACTAACCTGGCTTTGCATATCAATCAAAGTTTGTTATGTAGTGTAACTGCAAACTAAATGTTCCTGTATTTTTAATACACATAATGAAAAAATGCCACTTGTGGTTAAGTAACTGAACTTAACCACAAGTAATCATCACATGAAACTAGTTCACAGAGTAAATCAACTAAGACCTACAAGAAATCAGTCAGCAAGCTCCAGGTGAATTTTGCATATTTAGCACTCCAAAGAATAAAAATTACATATATTCATAAATCCCATGGAGGTTCATAAAACCAATTAGACATCACACATTCCAGCACTTTCTGAGCAGTATTCTATAAATAACTGCAGTTTAAAGGAGCCGACAAAAAATATGAAGTCCAGAAACAATCCATGTTTAAATCACATGAGTTATTGTACATCTCCTTGACAGATCTTGATTCAGTAAATTCAGGGCCCCAAACTCTGTGTCCTAATTGTCCTGCTGGTCCACATGCACACAGCTGGAAGCCCAACCACAGACAGATAAACAAGGTATAAAAAGATAAAAAAACTGGGGCTTCCCTGGTGGCGCAGTGGTTGAGAGTCCGCCTGCTGATGCAGGGGATGCGGGTTCGTGCCCCGGTCCGGGAAGATCCCACATTCCGCGGAGCGGCTGGGCCCATGAGCCATGGCCGCTGAGCCTGCGCGTTCGGAGCCTGTGCTCCGCAACGGGAGAGGCCACAGCAGTGAGAGGCCCGCGTGCCGCAAAAAAAAAAAAAGATGAAAAAACTAAGGGTGATTTCAGAACCACTCTGAAGTATATTCTGAATACTTATTTGCAGGCTAGATAAGCACAGAAGTTCTGTGAGAAAATAATGTCAACCTTCATTCTGATAAAATGGTGATGTTTTGAAGCACCCATCAAGAAACAAGAGTGGATTTCAGTGACCCTCATACCAGCCTCTAACTCTGTGAAAATCAAATCATATCTTCACCTCTTTCATCCCATTAATTCCTTCTGAAAGCATAAGCTCCTACAAATCTTGAAATGCCAATTATTTAAAGTGTCTTCTTTAAAGGGAGCCAATCACCACACTACCAGCAACTGAATACAAGATGTAGTGAAATGCCTCCCCCAGGAAACAGGAGCCATTGTCAGCAAAGAGGACTAGTGGATTCTCTCCCTTCAACCTGGCAAACACTTACCACAGTATCTTAACCAGAATAGAAGCTTAATTTATATTTCCTTTAATATTTTGACTTAATCCCAAATAGAATTGTAGCATTTGTGTAAGAAGAAACAAAACAAAAGAGAAGGAACCAAAAATGCAGTTACAAACAAAAAGATAACTCCCTCACGAGAGAAATCATTTGGTGTCTTTTATCTGCCCAGCTGGATCTCCTGCCTGCTTGGCCTAAGCCGCCTAGAACTGCATTTGGAATACTCAGGGGGGCGCCCTAACCCTCTCTCCAATGCCCCAATCTGGCTTAAGATGTTCGATCTTGGAACGATACAGGGCTGGGGCTGCATTCTGCACCTGGAAATAGTCTGGCTGACGTGGCATTTGAAAGGCTACTGGAGGATCTGGAGGTCACAGACAGAAGCTGCTGCAACATCTGTATGAGCAAACATGTTATAATAGAATAGAATATGCCACTGTCCCTTGTGGGACGGCTCTCTAGTTTCTAAGAGCACCCAGGACCCGTCAAAGTCAACATAGAAGCCTTGGCCTCAGACACCAAACACACAATCCCATGGCTATTTTTTCCAGGCTCAAAACCTGTCTAGGAATTAGAGACTATTTAATGGAACAAATATCCTAAATTTAGTCAAAGGCAGATGAAAAAGAAATGCTTCAAACTGGGGAGAGGGGTGCTATGTCTATATACGAAGCTAGTGAAAAATCACAATGGTCCAATCATTCATTTAGCATCACATATCTAAGAAACCTCAGGGTTTCTATTGATTTTTTTTTTTCTTCTTCGCAGTTGTTTTTATATCTGAAGAAACACTCCATTAAACCTCCACCTAGGAAAAAAAAAAAAAAAAAAGACCTAGACTTGGTACCCTTTGAAAACTGAGCTAGCCTGAAAAGAATGAAACTATGCCACTGGGCACTTCCCTGGTGGCCACAAGCATTGTTTACTTTAAACCACACTTCCTCAAATAAGTAGTTGTTTAGAGCCTTCTAACCATTGAGGGAGGTAGAATCTCTCCATTCTTCTAAAGCATGTCCATTTTCTAGTAGTCACTGTTTTGTAGCACTGTTGTAACTTTTCTCTTTTTTTTCAACTACAGTCAGCACTTTCTCCCCATTGATTTCAATAAGTGAGCAGAAGTAAAAATTACTACTTGACTAGCAAACCTGAGGTTAAACATCCTTCTGGGGCTGGGGAGTAGAGGGGGGACCGTAAGGACAGTAAACTGGAAAAACTGGAGTAGTGGGGAAAATTCCAGAACTACAGTTAATCTGCAACAGGCAACTCCTCTAGGTCTTTCTTTCCTTCCTTTTCTAAGAAAGAAGAGAGAATGCTTGTTTAATATCAGTACAATGTTTCAGCCGCACTTAATTTTCCTCTATATCACAATAGAGAGTTTTATATATTAGCAGAAAAATCTAAGCTACAGAAAGGTAGTAGCTCTTTGGTTATGGTTAGGCACATTTTAAAAGAAATCTTTCATAACATACATTTTGATCTGAATTTTAAATATTAACGTGTATGAATAAGTTTATAAGTACCCAATCAACAAATGACCCCTGCTTTTCCATCTAGTTTTTCATAGAATTGTATAGTTTATATTCTACCTGTATGTACCTCAAACATTTTCACCTAATTTGATGACTAGTAATTACTATTTAAATGTAAGTCAACCTCTTATTAGAGTCTGTAAATGAATTTAAGAAGAAGCATTACTTCTTTGACAGATACCAATTTATTTGTATATAGACCAACATAGGTAAAGAGAGTTTTTGATGGAAGCAGAAGCAGAAAAGTTTTTGCAATAAAATAATACAATTTATCATTGTGTATTCTGACACATAGCTTACAAATTACAGGTGAAGCAAATGACGATAGGGACTTTATTCTTAATTCTGGCCATTACCTAAGTGAATGATCAAGTCTGAACCTTTCAGAGAAAGCTGTTTTTTTTTTCTAAATACGTTCCTACTAAGCAGCCTAAAGGGACCCGTCACATCAGTAACACCTTCTATGCGCTGTTGCATCCCAGCTTGAACACACTAAACTCGGGGGGTCTTTGAAATCTTTAAAGCCAATCACACATAAGACAGATTCTATATTGCAGGGCTAGCTGGCTACACTTCAGCACAAAACAATATTTCAAGCTTTCTGATATACATGTGTCACCTCTTTGTGACAAATAGCTGGTATTAATTAGGCACTAGACTTGGTGAGATTGCTGTTATTAACTGAGAGAAGATGGGTTGGATTTAATTGTGTGTGACATCAAAGTCAAGTGACTGATATTTCAAGCATCATTTAAAATGTTTGATATTGAAGTCATTGTATTCACATAAAGACTGTCTAAAAATAAAAAGGAGACTGATGAGAAAAGAACTGAAATGCATTTGTACATCTATCTTATGAAGTGTATTTGATGTCATTTTACTGATATTTTCCATCCACATATGTAATATTTGTTTGTTTAGCTGCATAAATTTTTCATTTCATAATAGACTTTAAAGTTCTCAAAATTAACACTGACCCAAACATGGTCTGTTTATACTGGTAACTGCTCTTAACAAGACAGGTTATCAATTTGTTTAAAATGTGTTTTAATGTAAACAAAAATAAAATAAAGACATGGAGTAAAATTATTTTAATAAAATATTATACATAAATGACCATTAGGAATAACTAAAATAACAAGCATTTGAAATTTTTTAAAAGTAAAACTTTATCAAGATTTTTACAGAGAAAACAATTATGCTACCTAAAAAATAAATTGAAACACTATCACTGAAATTATTTAATGACAACCAGCATTTCCTACATTATGTTAATACGTGAAAATGTAGGAGAGAAACTTTGTAAGTCAAGATCAATCCAATAAATCCAATTAGTTGAAATAAGGATGTTCTAATATAAAAGTAATGTAATAGTTTGTTTAATTACTTTCAGAGAAAAGATTAAGATATTTATTCGACAGTCGACAAAATACACAAGACAATTACATGGAAATCTGCTTAATTGAAATGTAATATGTTGTAACGAAATACCCCTTGGGTATGGTTTTAAGAACAGAAATACAATTCACAATCGCCAAAAGTTAATATGTTTTCTAACATATCACCAAATGCTCTGAAAAAGCAGAGAAAAGATATCCAAATATAAAAATGTTGAGAGTTGAGTAAACAGTGTTAAGTCATTGTATTTGAATAATCTTTTCACTTTTCTTCTTGATATTTTTTAATCATATAGATATGTTCAATGAAAATTTAGTCAAAAGAGTATGCTTAAATTTTTTAACCACACTTTAGTTTTATATTATGTATGTAATTCCCCCCAGTTTATTCTTAAAATGTTTTGAATTACTTATGAAAATAATCCTGACAAATCATTTGATTTTTTGACATTTTTGACTAATGATCAAAAATATAACTTAAGGAAAAATTAGTGATTCATAAAATAGAAGTGCTAAAACTTGATCTTTGAAATTACTTCTATCCCCTCAAATTTAATGTAGTATTTTAAGGTGATCATGAGCCCTTAATTCTGTAGACAAATGGTAAGATGTGTGAGGTACCTATGTATATATGACAGTTTATATACAGTAAGTTCCAAAAATAATTAGGAGGAAATCCATAACCTTTGCTTTCTATAGACCTGATTAGATGATTTAAAAACCAACTTTACTAGATCCATAGACCTAAGAGGTTTTATTTTGAATAATTTCAACTACATGCCCTCTAAAATTCAAAACTTTTTAAGAATATTAAGATAAAAAATAAGCCATATGTTTAAAATTATTCATTACCAATTATTTCTTTGGTTTTCTAAATTTATCACAAGAAACTAATTCTGTGTTTTGTTCTGTATTTCTGTCTGTTACATTTGGCCTTCAACAGAGCTGGTTTTAAAATTATATCCAACTTAGTTATTATAGTTACTTCAGTTGGTATTTGTAAATTGTAAAGAAGTATTCATTCAAGTAAAAATTATTAGTAGTATAAAAATCATAGGACTAATGTCCTCTATAATATTAAAGTGTCTGGCTTCTCACTATAAGGACACTTTTGTTAACAGATTGAATCAGACTCAATAATTATGCTCTGGATCCACCACAGGCAACACTTTGTAGTAGAAAACAATTATGATAACTTACTTTACCTATCATATTATTGTTTACAAAGTATTTTTATTTTTTCTAATATTCATAATAAGCTAAGGCATATGAATTTTTGTTTGTTCCTTCACACTCTACCCTCCTCCCTACCCCATGTCCTTCTTTGTTAGATAAATGATTTGTTAGATAAATGACTAAATTATGCAAAAGTATTAAAGAGAAATGATTGTTTAATGTGAGTCAGTCCCAGATCAACTCATTTCAAACAGGACCCTCAGAATTTAACCAGAGAAGTACTTAACGCTGAGGCTGCCTGACATTGTGACATTTCAATGCGGCAGATACACTGGGGTTAGAGGACGTTCCCACATCCTTCCAATGTGATGGTAGATAGTCTCTTATTTCCCTGGGTGCAGGGTAGGTCCAGATCTAACGTGATTGGCTGCTTTTGTTTTTCCCCTCCATCTTTCTCAATGTGTGTCACTGGTTGTCCTTATCAATGGTAGATTAGAGAACGCTGCTAAGGAAACTATATTCATAAGTTTGATTCATTTGTAAACATAAGCATACCCCTAGATCTGCCAGATGTTTTGTGAATTTGTGTTCCTAGTCATAAAGTGAGACAGGTAGATGGATGTTAACTGCTTCATGTTTATCATAAATAAATATTTCATGGCAGTAGAAATTATGAAGTATGTGAATGTGTCTAGGAAAGTCCCTGATATATAATAAGTATTCAAAATGATAAATAAATTGCTAAGCAATTAATTGATACATTAACTAATATAATTTCTTCTGATTTTTTTCCTAGGTTTTATTTGCATACAATGAATAAGTCAGAAAATAGTATCTTAATCCTGACCCAAGTTCTGTTCTCCTTGTGTACCCACTTCTGGTCCTAATACAGAACACTGTCTCCATCCAGACATCCTCTGTCTTAGGAAGAACGAGATGGGCAATGGAGTCAATGTTACTGGTCCCTCAAGAACCATAACTTGGCCCAGCTGCACCCCTCTCAAGGCTTCATTTGAGAGAAAGGCATAAGAGGCAGACAGGATTTCAGGTTCTATTCAAGGAGGAAGCACATGGGAACCAAAAGATCTCACCTCCAGTGAGGTCTCACCTCTCATCATAAGCAGAATTTATCTCTTACATGCTTGCTTCTCCTTACATTCTACGAAAAGAAACAGAGGCCTAATTATAACTGGCTTAACAAATTTTAACTAATATTATTAAAGTATTTGTGTGAAACCAGTACAAATTATTAATTTATATTTTGAAATAATATATTCTGAGTAAAATATACTGAGTATATGATTTAAATATATTCAATATGACTCACTTCACAGCACACTAATTCCAATAATATCCTTTAGGAAATTTTCCTTTTAATCTATGTCTTGAAAGTTTCTGCCTTCTATCTCCTCCCAATATAAAAATGATGCAAGTGGTCATTTTAATAGAATGTACTTAATGTTTGAACAGTTCTTAGAATCAATAGGTCAAAGCACAGTTATGTTTGGTACCTTGGATATTGACTAAAACTTTAATGTAGGATACTCATAATTTTAAAATCTTGTGTGCATTAAAAACTACCCTTTAACACATCTCAAATTCACTTCTTTTTGGGTCATGATGAACCCCATATTCTCAAATCAAGTTTATTGTTAAAATAGACTATGTTTATTGCTCTTACTATGTAAAACCACTCATTCAACAATATTTATTGGGCAATGCTGCAGCAATAACAGTAAATTAGACAGATATGCATCTTGTTTTCATGGAATTTATATTATAGTGGGAGAGAGAGAAATGCAAAAGTAAGCACAGAAATATAAAAGTATAGATCATGATACAAGCCATAAAAATAAAATAAACCATTGTGATAGAATTACAGGGCAGTGAGGGAACTAAGCTGTTTGAGAAAGCCATCTCTGAGAAGGTGATATGATATTTAAGCTGTGTCTGATGTGACAATAAGAAATCCACTCTGGAAAAATCTTGGTGAAGAGAATTCCAAGCAAAGGGAATAGCAAAGGCAAAGGCCTTAAGGAACACACAATATCTGAAGATGCAAAGAAGCCCAGGTTGCCTGGAGAGCAGCGCTGGGGAACAAGGGATGGAATGAAATGATACAGAAGTAAATAGACGGCAGATTAAGGAGAGCTATGGATACCATTGTAAGGAGTGTGAATATCATGTTAAGTGAAATGGGAAGCCAGGCCTGAAGGTGGAGGCCCCCTTTTTAGCTATAGGCTTTGTCCATTCCAGCACTAACCCAGATTAAATTCTCATCAGGAATAACATCTTCCAGGCTTTTCTTGCTGACCCTACCTCATGATCAACTGGTGGGTAATCACCAAAGGGCTCCAGTTGCTCTGCGGAAAGGATAGAGGAAGATCCACAGTCTATGTATGGAAATGATGTTTCAGGCAGCATAACACCAGAGGTTGATTCTGTAACCAAGCAGCAGCTTCCCTGATGGTTTCAATTACCACTACTTCTCTAATTGGCCCCCTTTGTACAACTGAATATGAGATTCTGAATCAATTTTTATTTAGTTTCTTATTTTCATTATTATCTTTTTATTTTTATGATGTTCTATATTCTGAATATCATCTCATATATTGAAACATTTATTTTTACATTAATTCTTAGAAATATCAGCATGTGAAATTTTCAATAATATCTCCTCCAAGAAGACCACGAGTTGACAAAATACTAGTAGAGAGGTTAAGCAAATGTATGTCTCCTCCATTTCATAAAATTCTTTAAAAAGTAATTAATTCTTTAAAAAGTAATAAGTGCAGGTATTTTTCTTGAAAACATTTCTCTATTTGCATTTTTTATCATCAAGACTTCAAACACTAGGACAGGTCCCCAGTATGAAATCTTTTAGACTTCTAATTGCTGAGGTAGACCTTTTTTAAGATGCTTTTATCTCTGAAAGAACACTCCCTTAGAAGGGTTTCTACACATTTTTCCATCACTGGTAACACAAAAGGATCTTTCTTTAAGACTCTGGTACCTGAAAGGATTTTTGTAGTAACAACATGCAAAGCACTTGTGTAGGGAGAGAGAAGAGAGCCATGGAGAGGCAGTATTACCAAAATCCTCAGAGAATACTATTATGTTAGTGACCACCAGTGGAGAATGTGATTTGAATGTTCTAATCAGGTTCTCTAAAATGCAAACTACCCTGTACTTTCTGGAAAGGGACATTTGGTGTAATAAAGATATTACTATGTGTAATAAAGTGATGAAAGCATAACTATCCACCTAAGAAATCACACTTCCCAGATTAACCATTTTTATTCCAAAATCTGTGTTCTCTACTTTGGATACTGCAAGATGAGAGCATGGCTGTCATTGCAGACAGAGCTATATCCTAAACAAATCTTGCCCCCAGAAGTATTTTACAGTTTTACTAAAACTCTAGTCTGTGTAAAATGTCAAATATATATACATGAATTTTAATTAAAGTTGGAATGTTTACTTGTCATAAATAAATAAATGCATTTTTAAGAAGTTAGTTTCTCAGCCAAAAAGAGCATTTTGTGAGCAATCACCTGCTCACTCGGGTCACTCTGGAATCTAGTGGAACAGCTAGACTCTACTCAGAGTGGAAATTCTTTCCTCCTCACCATTAATTTTTTTCTATGATGGGGAACCTGCAGACCAAACGATTGATTTATTCTGTTGTCTGAATAGAGTGAAAAAGAAGGAAAGAAGGGCAGAAGGGTAGAAAAGAATCTAAGTGGAAACTGTAACTAGTATATACCTGTTTTTCAGTTAACAAAGAGCAACAAGGTGAATTGGAAAAGATCTTTGGCAACCCAAAGTCTTTTCCAGGCTATTACTGATCGTGAGTGTCTTTCTGCTATTCAAAACAATGCCTCAGGAGGTAAATCATGCCCTGAGGTCATGGGTGAACTTAAGCAATAATTTCTGACACAGAAATAATCCAATCAATATGGGGCCCTGCGATCTGGGTGAACCTATGAGAACCTAATTCCTATACCTCCTACTCCTAGCTGGTCTCTAAATATAATTCTATAACTTTTGAGGATAAATATTTTTCATGGTAGTATTTTACTCTACTAAGACAAAGAACTTTTTTTACATTTAGAAATTTTAAGTATGGGCCACCATAATATTCTTGGCATGTAGCAAACCAAATATTGGGCATACATTAGCTTTAGCCTTCATAGATTATTTACATTAACCAAGCATTTGATTATAAAATTAAGATTGCCTCCTTTTGAGAGCTTAAATCCAGAAAGCACAATAGACAAGTTGAGTATGAACCTACAGTCAGAGCTTCCCTGGTGGCACAGTGGTTGAGAATCCACCTGCCAATGCAGGGGTCACGGGTTCAAGCCCTGGTCCGGGAAGATCCCACTTGCCGTGGAGCAACTAAGCCCATGTGCCACAACTACTGAAGCCAACGTGCCTAGAGCCGGTGCTCTGCAACAAGAGAAGCCACCACAATGAGAAGCCCACACACAGCAACAAAGAGTAACCCCTGCTCGCCGCAACTAGAGAAAACCTGCACACAGTAACAAAGACCCAACGCTGCCAAAAATAAATAAATAAATAAATAAATCTATTTAAAAAAAAAAAGCCTATGGTCAGAAAAAGAGAGACTTAAAAATCACTAAAAGAGTGTTTGTTCTCTCTTGACTACCCTGAGATATAAAGGATATTCTATGATTCAGAAAAATGCAAAGTAAAAGCATGTAGCCAAGGAAAGCAGGCCATAGGCCTTATTAGTTTATTGCACAAGAGGGATTCATGAGGTTTGGTGTTTTTCATATATGCATGTGTGTGTGTGTGTTTAAAGCATCTGCCTTGAAATTTTTATCACATAATTACGTAAAACAAACTATTATGCTTTGTAGTATGTGCACTGGTGATCATAACATCTTGCAATGACTACAGCATAAGAACATCCAGACAATATATTCAGAATGAAATCTAAGGTAATAAAAGAAAAAAATCAAGTAACACATACTAAATTTTTCCATATGAACAAACTAAGGTTTTAGAAATGCTCCTAGATTTCAAAGTCTTATTTTCAGGTTAACAAATTCACGCATACACAGACATACACACACACATGCAAACACTTATAAATCAGGCAATTTATACAAATTGACTAAATGAAGATTCTAGAAAACTTCTAAGTCATGTGTTTCATGAAGTTTATGTCTATACACAATATGTACTACACACATAAACTCTAACACACACTCACACATTCAAAGTAGCTTTGTGGTTTTTTTTGGGGGGGTGCCATGTGGGGGAGAAGGATAGTAAAATTCATCCAAAGATCTAGATATTATGCAATTTTTGACTTAATGCAGAGAACTGAAATATGTTGGTTTCTTTTTTAGCGTACTTTTTAATATTTTAAATAACAGCGTTCTCTAGTCCTAAAAGTAATACTCACTAGCTGTGTTAAACTGTGAATATACAGAGAAGCACCCAAAAAAAAAAAAAAAAAAAAAAAAACAAAGCCACCAAAAACGTGAAAACACAAAAAAAATAGCAGGATAAGAACAATGGATCTCAAAAAAAGACAAAAACGATTAAAGAAACACCAATAGTAAGTCCTTACCTATCAATAACTACGATAAATGGATTAAATTCTTCAATCAAAAGACACAGACATAGGGGCTTCCCTGGTGGTGCAGTGGTTGAGAGTCTGCCTGCCGATGCAGGGGACACGGGTTCGTGCCCCGGTCTGGGAGGATCCCACATGCCACGGAGCAGCTGGGCCCGTGAGCCATGGCTGCTGAGCCTGTGTGTCTGGAGCCTGTGCTCCACAACGGGAGAGGCCACAACAGTGAGAGGCCCACGTACTGCAAAAAAACACACACAAAAAAAAATAAAAAATAAAAAATAAAATAAAAGACACAGACATAGAATGGACAAAGAAACAAGATCTAATGATATTCTGCCCACAAGAGACTCACTTTAGCATTAAAGACAAGCATAGACTGAGAGTGAAGGGATGGAAAAAGATATTTCAACTAAATGGTAACCAAAAAAACAAGGGTAGCTATACTTATATCAGATAAAACAGAGTTTAAAATAAAAATGATAAAAAAAGAAAAAGAAGGTCATTATGAATGCTAAAGGGGTCAATCCATCAAGGAAGACATAACAATTATAAATATTTATGCACCTAACACTAGAGCACCTAAATATAGAAAGCAAAAACTAACAGAATTAAAAGGAGAAATAAGCAGCAATTCAGTAATAGTCAGAGAATGCAATAACCCACTCTCAACGATGGATAGATTATTCAGACAGATAATTAATAAGGAAACAGCATAGTTGAATGACACTATAGACCAAATGAACCTAACAGACATATATAGAACATTCGAGGGCTTCCCTGGTGGCACATTGGTTGAAAGTCTGCCTGCCGATGAAGGGGACAAGGGTTCGTGCCCCAGTTCGGGAAGATCCCACATGCTGCAGAGCAGCTGGGCCCGTAAGCCATGGCCGCTGAGCCTGCGCATCCAGAGCCTGTGCTCCACAGCAGGAGAGACCACAACAGTGAGAGGCCTGCATACCGCAAAAAGATAAAATTTAAAAAAAAATAAAAAATAAATAAAAATATAGAACATTCTATCAGCCAACAGCAGAATACACATCAGTCTCAAGAGCACATGAAGTATTTTCTAGAATAAACCATTCTTTAGGCCACAAAACAAGTCTTAGCAAACTCAAGAAGACTGAAATAATATCAAATCTTTTCTCTGATAACAATTGTATAAAATTAGAAATCAATAACAAGAGGAAAACTGGAAAACTCACAACTACTTGGAAATTAAACAACAGTCTCTTGAACAATCAATGGATCAAAGAAGAAAGTAAAGAGAAAATAAAAAAGTATCTTGAGATAAACAAAAATGGAAATGCAATATACCAAAACTTATGGGATGCAGCAAAAGCAGTTTTAAGAGGGAAGTTCATGGCAATAAATGTCTATATTAAGAAACAAGAAAGATCTCAAATAAAAAGCCTAACTCTGTGCCTCAAGGAACTAGAAAAAGAAGAACAAACTGAGCTCAAAGTTAGCAGAAGGAAGGAAATAATAAAGATAAGAGCAGAAATAAATGGAATAGAGAACAGAAAAGAAATAGAAAAATAAATCAACTTGCATTGATTCTTTGAAAAGATAAAAAATGTTGACAAATCTTTAGCTAGACTAACCAAGGAAAAAAGAGAGAACACCCAGATCAACAAAATTATAAATGAGATAACAAAGGATTATAAGAAGCTACTATGATCAACTATACACCAACAAAACTGGAAAACCTAGAAAAAATAGAAAACAATGTTTGTAACATATAACCTACCAAGACTAAATCAGGAAGAAATAGAAAATCTGACCAAACCAATTACTAGTAAGGTATTTTAATCAGTCATCAAACATTTCCCAGTTAAGAAAAACTCAAGATCAGATGGCTTCACTGGTGAATTTTACCAAACTATTAAAGTATTAATGTCAATTCTTCTCAAACACTTTCAAAAAATCAAAGAGAAGGCAACACTCCCAAACTGATTTCACAAGGTCAGCATTACCTGGATACCAAAGCCAGAAAAGGACACTACAACAAAAGAAAACTACAGGCCAATATCCCAGATGAATATAGATGCAAAAAATTCTCAGTAAAATACTATCAAACCAAATTTAGCAGCATATTAAAAGGATCATTAACTATGATCAGTTGGGATTTATCTCTTGGATGCAGGGATGTTTCAATATACTCAAATCAATCAATGTGATGTAACACATTAATAGAATGAAAGAAAAAAATACGATCATCTCAACAGGTATAGAAAAAGCATTTGACAAAATTCAACATGCATTCATGATAAAAATGCAACAAATTAGGTAATAAAAATGCAACAAATTAGGTATAGAGGGAACATACCTCAACTTAATAAAGGTCACATATGACAAGCCCCCAGCTAACTTCATACTTAATGGTGAAAGGTTGAAAAGATTTTTCTCTAAGATCAGGAACAAGACAAGAGTCCTTACTCTCACCACTTCTATTTAACAAAGTACTGAAAGTCCTAGCCGAAGCAATCAGGCAAGAAAAAGAAACAAAAGCAATCAGGCAAGAAAAAGAAACAAAAGACATCAGGCAAGAAAAAGAAACGAAAGACATCAGAATTGAAAAGGAAGGAGTAAAATTGGCTCTGTTCACAGATGACATGATTTTATATATAGAAAATTCTGTTTTCTGTATATAACAAAATAACTGTTAGAACTAATAAAATTAATTCAATAAGTTGAAGGATACAAAATCAATACACAAAAATCAGTAATGCTTTGGGCTTCCCTGGTGGCACAGTGGTTGAGAATCCACCTGCTGATGCAGGGGACACGGGTTCGTGCCCTGGTCTGGGAGGATCCCACATGCTGCAGAGAGGCTGGGCCCATGAGCCATGGCCGCTGAACCTGCGCATCCGGGGCCTGTGCTCCACAGTGGGAGAGGCCACGGCAGTGAGAGGCCCGTGTACCGCAAAAAAAAAAAAAAAAAAAATCAGTAATGCTTTGATACACTAACAACAACTTATATGAAAAAAAATTAAGCAATCATATTTACAATAGCATTTAAAATGGTAAAATAGTTGGGAATAAATTTAACCAAGGAGGTATAAGATCTTTACACTGAAAACCACAAGACATTGATGAAAGAAATTTAAAAAGACACAAATAAATGGAAAGGTATATGTGTTCATGGATTGGAAGTTTTAATATTATTAAAATATCCATACTACTCAAATCCATGTATAGAGTTGATGCAATCCTTATCAAGATTCCAATGGCATTTTTTAGAGAAATAGAAAAACAATCCTAAAATTTATATGGAACCACAAAAGACCATGAATAGCCAAAACAACCCTGAGAAAGAAGAACAAAGTGGGAACTTCACTTCCTGATTTCAAGCTATGTTAGAAAGCTATAGTGATGAAAAAATTAGGGTACTAGCAGAAAAACAGACACATAGATCAATGGAGCAGAATTGAGAGCCCCCAAAATAAATCCATGTATATATAGTCAACTAATATTTGACAAGGAAGACAAGAATATTCGGGGGGGGGGGAAGACAGTTTCTTCAATAAATGGTGCTGGGAAAATTGGATATTGACACATAAAAGAGTGAAATTAGACCAACATCTTAAACCACTCAGAAGAATTAAATCAAAATTGATTAAAACTTAAATATAAGACCAGAAACCATAAAACTTCCAGAAGAAAACATAGAAAAAAAGCTCATTGACATGGGTCTTGGCAATAATTTTTTTGGATATGGCACCAAAAGCACAAGCAACAAATCAAAAATAAATAAGTGGGATGACATCAAGCTTTTTAACCTTCAGCATAGCAAAAGAAACTATCAATAAAATGAAAAAACCTACAGAATGAGAAAAAGATTTTGCAAACCATGTATCTGATAAATGATTAATATCTAAAATATATAAAGAATTCATATAACTCAATAGCAAAAAAACAAACAATTCAATTAAAAAATTGTCAAAGAAGCCAACTAGACATTTTTCCAAAGAAGACATATGAGTGGCCAATGGATACATGAAAAGGTGCTCAACATCACTATTCATTAGGGAAATGAAAATCAAAACCAGTGAGATTTCACCTCATACCTGTTAGAATGGCTATCATTAAAAATACAAGAGATACATATTAGCAGGGAGGTGGAGAAAGGGGAACTCTTGTGCATTATTGGTGGGACTGTAAGTTGGTACAGCCACTATGGAAAAGAGTATGGAGGTTCCTTTTAAAAATTAAAATAGAACTACCACATGGTCCAGCAATTCCACTTCTGGGAATATATCTAAAGGCAATGAAAACACTAACTCAAAAAGATATCTACACCCTCATGTTTATAACAGCACTGTTTATAGCAGCCAAAATATGGAACAGGGAAACAACCTGAGTGTACATTGATGGATGCATGGATAATGAAGTTGTGGTATAATATTTCACACAGTGGAATATTTTTCAGCCACATAAAAGAAGAAAATCCTGCCATTTATTGTACTACAACATGAATTGAACTTAAGGTCATTATGCTAAGTGAAATAAATCAGATAAAGACAAATACTGTATGACCTCACTTATATGTGGAATCTTTATAAAATAAAACAACCTAACTCATAGAAAAAAGATCAGATTTGTGGTTATCAGAGGTGGGGGGTGGGTAGGTGGTGGGAAGGGAATTGGATGAAGGTAGTCAAAAGGCACAAATTTCCAGTTTTAAATAAGTACAGGGATATGATGTACAACATGATGACTATAATTAACATCGCTGTATGGTATATTTGAAAGTTAAGTGAGTAAATCCTAACATTCTCACCACAAGAAAAAATTTTTTTCTTTTATTTTGTATCTATATGAGATGATGGATGTTAACTAAACTTACTGTGGTAGCCATTTCACGATATATGTAAGACAAATCATTATGCTGTACACTTTAAACATATACAGTGCTGTGTGTAAAATATATATCTTAATAAAACTGGGAAAAAATTTATATATTTCTTGTGGAAATTAAAATATTTTAACATTTTTTAGAAAATTATTTGGTAACATATTAACAAGACTCAAACATATTCATGTTCTTTGATGATATTCTGCTTTGAGTCTAATATGACTACATTATGAGAAATATGGAAAAATCATATCACAAATATGTTCATTATTGTGTCACACATAATGATAAAAATAGTAGAAGGAACATAAATGAAACATGGGAAATTGGTGAGGTAAATTATACATACAAAATGGAAGAATACTATGTATTTATTCAAAATAACATGAAATTATATATAAAATAAGATATAAGGATATATTGTACAACACAGGGGATACAGTCAATGTTTTATAGTAACTGTAAATGGAGTGTAACCTCTAAACATTGTGAGTCACTATATTGTACACCTGTAAATTATATAACATTGTACATCAAGTATACTTCAATTAAAAATAAATAAATATTT
The DNA here is from genome assembly GCF_000442215.2 of Lipotes vexillifer. Lineage (NCBI taxonomy): Eukaryota > Metazoa > Chordata > Mammalia > Artiodactyla > Lipotidae > Lipotes > Lipotes vexillifer. The sequence continues at coordinate 191,474 of NW_006782180.1, forward strand.
TTTTTAAAAAATAACATGAAAAAGCTAATGATGTAATATCACAGAAAAACAGAATACAGAATTATATACATAAGGCAATTGTACTTTATGTTAGGGATAATTTCCTGAACACCACACAAAATTCAAGACAACCCTTCAGATAAAAATAAATGTCAATGGAGTGATGAATTTACAGAATATGTACATCTACAGTCATGTTAGCATATTTTTACCATATGCTTCTTTCACATTTTCAGGCTTATCTCTTACATTTCTCAGTGTTCTCTCCAAAATGTCAGCACTGAGTAAAATCATGATTGTTTGGCCTTCATCACAGTGTTTTATCCAAATGAAATTCTATTCCAGTATTATTGATTTTCAGGCCCATTTTTCAGCACCAGAGCAGCCCACCATTTGAGGAACACTTGAAAGACAGTGTTATAAGAAACTATAAATATTTTAAATTATAAAAATTGAATACAGAAAAAAAATAGCCCAATAGTTGCCAAAAACATTTACAGAATTTCTGATATATATAAACTACAGCATGTTTCACATGATACTGAAAAAGATGGTGGGCATTTCCATTTAGCAGTTAAAGTGACACTTTATAAGAAAATAGCATAAACCCAGTTTATAATTCATGCCAGCTTTGATTTTGGAAAAACAGGTTTTTACATTTATTTCAGCAAGTTATTTAAATATATGACCAATCCTAAATGATACATAAGCCAAAACCTACATTTTATGAAGCAAAATTAACTTTAAACATATCTAGTCAAGCCCCAGTGAAATACTGGAATAGCCATCTATAGTAGGTTGAATCGTGGGCCCCCAAAAATATGTCCATGCCTTAAACCCCAGAACATGTAAATTTGAACTTACTTGGAAAAAGGGGTTTTGCAGATATAATTAAGTTAAGGATCTTGAGTTAAGATCATTATGGATTGTCTGGATGGCTCCTCAATCCAGTAACATGTCCTTATAAAAGACAAAAGAGAGACTCGGAGAATGGGAGAAGGCAAAGTGAAGACTGCAGAGTTTGGAATGCTGGCTACAAGCCAAGAAACACCAAGGAACGCCTGGAGCTAAAAGAACCTGAAAGAGGCAAGGAAAAGAATATTCCCTAGAGCTTCTGGAGGGAGCGTGGCCCTGCCGGTACCTGGAAATCAGACTTCTGGCCTCCAGAACTGTGAGGGAATAAGTTTTTGTTGTTTTAACCACCAAGGTTTGGTAATTTGTTAGGCAAACAACAAGAAACTTATACATCATCTTTTACTTTTTCTCTTTTTTTAATAAAACCATTTAATTTCTAGTAGCAAAAATATCCCTTTATAAATATGCATTAACCCTTGAGGGTCAGAACGGAAAACACACACACAAATATATACATAGCCAAGGACTAGTAAATCAATACATGTTTACACTTTCAACTATTTTGACAAGGGTAATTTATCATTCATTATAATGCTTCAGAATAAGCTGGTTCCTAGTTTTCAAAAGGATGTTAGCTTTAAAAGCATGAAAGCCCCTCAGTATACTCATCATTAAATCCTCCCTGAGAAGTGACTTGAATATGTCAAATTCCTCTGAGAACTATAGTGTTTATTATTAAGCAAATTTATCATCTTCCTTACATCTAACAAAACCCAGCAACTTCAAGAGAGATCATAGAATTCTAGATAAATATGAACTAGGAAAACACAGTACATGCTGCCTTTTAACCTTATTCACTTACTGCTGAGAGATGAGAATCAGAGATATACTTGTCAGTTTGGGGCAGGACAAACCTCTGAAATATGTGCGTTCTATTTGCAACTCATCATCCACCCCTATTAGACACCCACTGACCTCCTTGGCATCTCTAAATAATAAATTAAACTCCCCAAATTCCCTCAAGGATCCAAATTATGAAATTTATTTTATTGATCAGACCATCCAATGAAATGGTATACTTACTAACAAAAAATTTTTTTCTATTATGCATATGTACTACTTTTTTTAAAGAATAAAAATTGTAAATAAAATACACATGCTGAATTTAAGAGACCGTTTCCTCAAAGCTGCTCTGGACCGACAACATTCCCTCCAAACCCTGGGGAAAGATTTCTGCAGAGGTGCCATGACAACTTTTCACCAACAGCCTGTTTGTAGAGTGGGTAAGGAGCTAATACGACCAAAGGAGTTTACAGCTCTGGAGGCTCAGCCAGCTAATATGGTCTGAACCTGCCACATCTATATTAGAATCATTTTATAACCAAACTCCATTTACAACCCCGAGTCCAGCAAATTTCACATCTCTTAACCTTACATAATTCTTTTCTCTGTTCACCTTGCTCTGGCTGAAGTGTCAAAAAGGTCATGAGGGGCGATAAGAATTACAGTATTACAGTAGTCCTCCCATTAACCGAGGTTTTGATTTCCTCGGTTCCAGTTACCCAAGATCAACTTTGGTCTGAAAATATTAAATGGAAAATTTCAGAAATAAACAATTCATAAGTTTTAAATGCACTCTGTTCTGAGTATTGTGATGAAATCTCTCATCCTCCAGCTTCATCCCACGTGGAACAGCTAGTGCTTGTGTTTAAGTCACTCTTATTTTACTTAATAAAGTCCCCAAGGCATGAGAGTAGTGATGCTGGCAATTCAGATATGCCAAAGAGAAGTGGTAAAGTGTCTCCTTTAAGTGAAAAGGTGAAAGTTCTCAACTTAATAAGGAAAGAAAAAATATTATATGCTAAGGTTGCTAAGACCTATGGTAATTTTTATTACACTATATTATTATGATTACTCTAGTTTATAATTAAGTCATTGGTATTAATCTTACCCTGCCTAATTTATAAATTAAACTTTATCATAGGTGTGTATGTCTAGGAAAAACCATATTATACATAGGGTTTTGTACTATCGTGGCTTCAGGCATCCTTTGGGGGTCTTGAAACATATACCCTGTGAATAAGGAGGGACTACTGTAATATTATTGCCCATAAAAGCAACAAACAGATGAAAAGAAAAGGAAAGGGAGAAGGGAAGGGAAGCAAATGGAAGGGAAAGAAAAAAAGAAAAAAAGTAAAGCAAATGAAGAAAAGACCTTTGTAAAATGTGTCCCCATGTAACTCCTTCCAAGGAAAAGTAAATTTCCCCCAAATGTAGTGAGCACTCAGCCTCCCCTTCCTCGCCTCTCATTCACCAGTCAGGCCACTGCAGTCTGGCTTCTACTCCATTATTCTTCTTAAGTCATTACACCAAGGTCACCAATAACCTCCAAGTTGCTAAATCCAACAGACTCTTTATAAATGTTTCCTTTCTTGGCCTCACTCCAGTGTTTGACTATTTTATCTTAAAACATTCACCCTTTGCCTCTATAACACCACTGGCTGCCTTTACCCCACCATTCCAAACAATCCTTCTTTTTATGGCATGAGAACATTCTAATAATAGATTGCTAAGTGGAAGTAAGCTGAGTATATATAATTTTAGCTATGTAAATATAGATGCATATCACATCATTAAAGACTCTAAAAAACATTAAATGTGATTATTACCTCTAGGTGATGAATAATATGAGAAATCATATTTTTTCCTTATTTTTCCAAATTTGTCAACACAACTTAATAAAGGTCATTTTTATATGCACATGGAGCAACAATTTAAATACATGTAGAGATAGAGAAATGTCTCTTTACATAGACCTTTATTTTGTACATACCAAAATTAAAGTGATCTTTCCAAATGTATTGGACAATGCCACATTTAGGTATTTGCGCAACAGAAATGTATATATACATGTGTATATGTATATATGTATGTGTGTGTATATATATATATATATATATATATATATAGCCATCAAAATATATGCAAAAGAATGTTAATAGCAATAACATATATAATAACCCCAAACTGGAAACTACCAAAATGTCCATCAAGACTAGAATATATAAATAAGTTGTGATCTACTCACTGAATACTATAGAGCAATGAAAATGAACAAACTGCAATCACATAACACAAACGGAAAAATCTTAGAAACAAAATGTTGAGTGAAAACACTGTACATATATATATACAGCAGATTTAATTGAATATGAAATTAGAAACCTGGCAAAACTAATCTATGGTGTCAAGATAGCGATTATCACTGGAGAGACATGAGAATGGAAGACACAGCAGGGTCTTCTTGGTTGTTGATGATATACTCTTTTTTGATTTGGGTCCTGCTCACATGGGTATGTTCAGTTCATAAAGAGTCAAGTTTCACAGTTGTAATTTGTGTATTTTTTCCTGTATGTATGTTATATTTCAATAAAGGTCTCAACAACCCAACTAAGAACTACAGCCATCTTTGAGTGAGGAAGTATATCACTACTGCATTTATACATGGATCATGATTTCCCCTTCAGAAATGGACCATGGTGCAGCCACCATGGAAAACAGTCTGGAGGTTTCTTAAAAAATTAAAATTAGAGTTACCATATGTCCAGCAATCCCACTCCTAGGCGTATATCCAGAAAAGATGAAAACTCTAATTCAAAAAGATACATGTGCCCCAATGTTTATAGCAGCACTATTTACAATAGCTGAGATATGGAAGAAACCTAAGTGTCCATTAACAGGTGCATGGATAAAGAAGATGTGGTACATATATATAATGGAATATTACTCAGCCATAAAAAATAATGAAATACTACCATTTACATCAACATGGATGGACCTAGAGATTATCATACTAAGCAAAGCAAGTGAGACAGAGAAAGACAAATATTATATATATCACTTATATGTGGAATCTAAAAAAATAATACAAATCAACTTATTTACAAAACAGAAACAGATTCACAGACATAGAAAACAAACTTATAGTTACCAAAGGGAAAGGGGAAGGGGATGGATAAATTAGGAATATGGGATTAAGAGATACACAGCAATATATATAAAATAGATAACCAACAAGGACCTACTGTATAGCACAGGGAAATCATATTCAAGGACCTACTGTATAGCACAGGACCTGTATAGCAAGGACCTACTGTATAGCACAGGGAAATCATATTCAATATCTTGTAATAACCTATAATGGAAAAGAATCTGAAGCTGTACACCTGAAACTAACACAATTTTATAAGTCAACTATAGTTAAATAAAAATAAATTAAAATGTCTGGACCATATTAAATATCATCACACCTCCTTTGAAAAATAGTGAAAAGAGTAAGATCAAATCAAAAAATTGATCAAATCAATTTTGCAGGCAGGCTTTTGATTTTTTTTTTTTAAGACCTAACTCTTTGAAATTACTTTTCCTCTGGAGAACAGTCAGTACCTGTGTGTGTGTGTGTGTGTGTGTGTGTGTGTGTGTGTGTGTGTGTGTGTGCACACATTAGAATCAGAGTTCCACTCCTGAAAATTTTCTCTTTGTTCTATTATCTAACTTAACGTTAATGCACAGAAAACAGAAAAAAAAAACACTTTAAAAAATCAAATCAGGTCAGGACAACCAGGGAAGCCAGAATTAAAGAGTAAGTGAGACACATGGGCTGTCTAGTCAGAGGATCACCCATTTCAACCAATCTTGACTCATCCCTTTACTAGCTGTGTAATTTTAGAGAAGTCACTTCATGCTTCTCAGCCCCAGTGCCCTCACTGGCAACAGGTTATACTGAGTGAACTTTTTTAGAAAACAAAAGGAAAAAACAACTTTGGGCATAAGAAATGTACCTCAAAATAAAAATAGAATATTTTAAATGTGCTGCAATACAATCAAATATCTGTGTTTTATAGAAAGCTACTTTGAGACCATATTTGCATTACTTGCTTTTGTGTTATGTGTGCTTGTATATATATATATATATATATATATGTGGCTGGTTGCTTATAAGTCTACATCCTTTTATATATTAAGTGGGGGAAATTTTGAGACTGATATTTATTCATTTCTGACATTTTATTTGTGAAAAGAGAATGTTAATATAAGCAAAATTTTAGCTCACATTGATAAAAATGATAACACTGAATCTAGACATCTTAGAAGGAACTCCCAAAGTTCAATGAAATGTTCATGGATGGAATTCTCATTAACCTTGAACATCCTCCAGATGCTCCTTTGATAATGTTAACTGCCTTAAAAACCATGTGGTTTCAGCCCACTGACCCATACAATACATGGCGTGAATGCACATGTGAAAGTTGAAATCAAAGTTTGAGAAAGGTGAGTTGTCTGATTTCAGATGAACCTCTACGGACTCAATATTTTTGTTAGCCCTTGTTGAGTAAGTTCACACTGTGGGGTTTTTTTCTTTAGTTACTTACCCATGAACACATGATGGAATCATGTGTTCTATGTTGTCTTTCATTCTAAAGGCAGCTGAAGTGTCCACATAGCAGGGATCTAAAACCCCACCTAAAGAGTTTCTGCAGCATTTTTGTTGCCAGTAATGGTATTAACTAACATATTGCTAAGATTTTTAGCTTAGAATTAAAGATAGCAATCTACTCTGAACTTTTACATTTCAAGATGAAGAAAAGCAATGCAAGCTCCATGAAGATAGAAATGTTTGTATGTTTTGTTCCCTTCCATATCAACAGCACCCAGTACAATGCTTGGCACATAGCGGAGCTCAATAACTATTCAAAGAATGAATGAATATAGGTTCCTTACTTGCAGATAAGGAAATTCATCTACTTTGCTGAACCTTGATTTCCCCACCAGATGACTCTACGCAAGTTTGGATATTATGGATATTATGTACTTTCCATTTAACATTTTCATTTCCTGTCTTTCCTCTAGTAACTTCTAATATTTATCCTTTGAGATAGCTTTCGGACACTTATTATACCAAGTGCCTTATAAAATACAGCGATCAGAACTAAATTCAGTAACACAGCTGTGGTTTAATTAGAATGGGTATAGTGATTCTATTTCTTTCCTTATGCCAGACATTGTACTTTTAACTTTTAATAAAAGAAATCTTCAAGTTATGCCCGTCTTATTGGTGGTGGTGAAAGGATTATGTGTTAGTTTATATTGAAACTGAAGTCAACTAAATTCCTTTGACCAGATCTCATCAATATAAAAATACACTGATGACTTTATTAGGATCCAAATTATAGGCTTTACATTGACCTCTATGAATTTTAAAACTCAGGCTTATCATTTCTAACTATTAAAGTATTTTACATATTATCAGTGGTCGAGATATTAACCATCATCGTGGAGAACTGCCAGATATGAGTTCATCTAAGGCCATTCCGTATATCTGAATTATGCTTGTTCAAAGCCATTTGTCCTCTTAGAGACAGCGGAAGGTTTGGCAGTCCCTAAAACACCAAAGATTCTACAACCAGTCCCTAAATACTTTTCACTGAGCTTAGCTAGCACTTCAGGTGCAGGGCAGGGTGCCTGCACAGTGATTGTCAAGTTCAGGAGGTAAGAGATCAAACAGAACAGCAAAAGAGAAAAAACTGAAAAAGGAAAAGGGCAGCATTCAAAAGGTCCTACCTGCTGGCACTGAAGCTAGAAAGAGAAGTTTTGCTCACAAATGCTCAGCATTCTCCTACCAATTCCTTGCCCCTGTGGTCTTCTCTCTTGATGCTTGCCTTTCTGGAATCTCAGAAATAATGGAGCACAGGGCATACTCCTGTGGATGACCACTGATTCTTCCTTATTCAAATAAGTCTTCCTTATTCAAAGAACCAGTGAAATCCTATGAAATGTTCTCATACTAACCAAAAGATTTTCCCAAACTTCTTTTGAAACATAAAACTCATGATACACTCCTTATCTTTTCATATATACATTTAACTTTGATTTTTAACCTCTGTATTATAGATTGGCATGTACATTTAGGGGGATTTTTTAATGTCTTTATATTTTTCTCCTTTCCTTGACACAAGGAATGTTTTGAGGACAAAATCTGCATCTCAATAATACCAGAAACTAGTAACTTAATGCCCTGTGATGATGATGATGCTGGTGACGGCAAGTATGAAGTCTACATTAATTAGCAATATGCTCACAAAAATTTTCAATAAGCATTATTTCAAGGGAAAGTGCCATATACAGAGGGATTATTTGGAGTGTTAATTATAATTTTCAAAAAATGGGAATAGCTAGATACTTTTTAAATCATTTAACATGTATGTATTCAGCACTAGTCAAGGCACTAGAGGTATAGGAGGAAACACAGCCTGCATCTGGCCATCTCCATGGAGCTTTCATTTCTTTCTTTTCGCACTCTCTCTTCCTCTTCCTTCTTTTCCTTCTCCTCCCTCTTAAATAAATATTGTCCACTGCCAACAAGACAATTATTGCTTAGTAATTACCACTTAAAAATAGTTATAGGGCTTCCCTGGTGGCGCAGTGGTTGAGAGTCCGCCTGCCGATGCAGGGGACGCGGG
>NW_006782180.1:200103-299232 GCF_000442215.2 Lipotes vexillifer
CGCAACCACAAAAAAAAAAAAAAAAAAAAGTTATAAACAACAATGACCTATCGTACAGTGCAGGGAACTATAATCAATATCTTGTAATAACCTATAATAGAAAAGAATCTGAAAAAGAATCGATACAAACATACATGTACGTATAACTGAATCACTTTGCCATATACCTGAAACTAACACAACACTGTAAGTCATCTGTACTTCAAAAAAATTATAGAAAAGCACTATAAGTTCAGTGGTTTACTAAATGTAAGAAGTCATGACCATAAGTGGGTATCTGCTATTTTCTTAGCTATGACACCTTGGACAAGTGTTTTAACCACATTGAGCTAATTTTCTCACCTAGTAATAAAAGGATAGCAAAATCCACCTTAAAAGTTTTGCTGTAAACTGTGGAGATCATGTATATAAAGTTTCTACTACATCGCATTGTACAGAATATGCAATAAATGATAACTGTAATCATTTACTTAGAGCAGAGTATACTTTCAGATCGCCATAACAATATCTCCCATCACACACATTCTTCTGCCGTAAGTCCCTGTTACTCCTCCATCAAGAGAATTATTTTTCACACCCCCGCAACTCATGAATCTAGGCAGCCCTAAACCATCAAAAGTAACACCATATGGAAACAGACTCACGGACTTCGAAAACAAACTTAACGGTTACCAAAGGGGAAACGTAGGGGGGAAGGATAAATTAGGAGTTTGGGATTAACATATACACACTACTATATATAAAATAGATAATCAACAAGGACCTGTTGTATAGCACAGGGAACTCTACTTAATATTCTGTAATAACTTCTATGGGAAAAGGATCTGAAAAAGAATGGACGTATGCTTGCGTATAACTGAATCACTTTGCTGTACACGTGAAACTAACACAACATTGCAAATCAACTATACTCCAACATGAAATAAAAATTGAATTAGAAAAAAAGTAACACTGTATCATATCTAGGTGTAGTTGGTGTAGTTCTTATCTCTCCTGGCAGTTTCTGCAAAGTGTAAAGTCCTCTGCTGGAGAGAGGTACTGGGCACGTGAGGGAGAAAGCTATGTTCGCTGTCCTATCTGATCGAGCCTTCAGACGATTCCACAGCAGCAGCTATCTGATAGGGCAGCTGAGCCTAATTCACCCCCAAACCATGAAAAATAATAATAAATGACTGCTTTAAGCCACTAGGTTTTGGTGTGATTTGTTACAACAGATAAATAGAAGAGTACGGTACATTAAGTAACACAGAATCTTTTCAATACTCATGTATTGGACCTTTCTGGGTATTTATTCTGGCTGAGCATTTCCTTCTCCAGAACTTCTTTCCCTTTCTTTTCCTCTGTCCTTTTCTTACTCTCTTGCTGCCTTTCCCTTCTTTATTAATATTGTCATTCCTTGGGGCTCCATAATATATAACAGTGACCCCCAAGCACATATAGCCAGAGCAAACCACTTTGTGACCTCAAAATCCAAATAGTTAACCACCTACTTGGTATTACTACTTGGAAGTTTCACATCGCAGGTAGGGAATGCATTTTTCCCTTTCTTTCTTGACCCCCACATTACTCCAAACTCTAGACTCCTTATTTGTAAATGCAAAGCTATCATCCCTTTAATCATTTAAGCAGAGAAATGGGTGTCACACTTCAAGCATGAGATTAGTTAAGCTTTGTCATTTATGTCTCTTCAGTTTCCCTAAAATCCACTTACTTCTTTCTGCTTCCATGTTCTTAACTAAAAGTTTCCTACTATTTTTATCTTGATTTAAAAGGCATTTCTCTTCTCTAATGCCTTCAGACTAGATTAGATCTTGGCATATATTTACATAGCACTGTGTACCTCTCTTTTTGTAACACTGATTACATTTGAAATTAACTCTTCCACATCTGTCTTCTCTACTAGACTTCAAGTTCCAGGAAGGAAGAACCATATATGTCTTGTTTAGTTCCATTTCCATTTGCATTGTAAACACTCAAAGAATATTTGTTGAGTGAGTAAACAAACGATTGTGAAGACAAACTATACAGCTGAGAAAGTTTGTTGTATTGCTACAAATGACTAACCAGGAGCAACAGGCAATCAAAACCTAGAAGTGATCCTGGGTCCAGTCTCTGAATACCAGTCTAAACTCTAGTGTTTTATTTTTTTAACACATAGAATAAACACATTTTTTTTTTCTGAATGAACACATATTTTTTTTCTGTTAGTGGTCAGGGTGCCATGCAAACCATAAAGAGTGTTCATTGATTTCCAAACTTATCATGTGTTGTCTTTGTTTCTATTGTTGTAAAACTTTTCTTATATTTTGGCTTTATCTTCCTAACTAGATATTAAATGGAGCAAAGTTTATGGCATGTATATCTTTATCTCTCTCTGCAAATACCTCAGACCTTGGCATATAGTAGTAGTAGTTTTCAAAAATAGTGCTGAGGTATCAAATAACCGTATTTGATGAAATAATAAGCAAAAGAAAATGAAATTGCCACAACTATTATGGTCAGTTGACCTCAAATAATAGGTTTCTTTCATTCATGTTCCTGAGAATGCTTCAAAGAATACAGATAGGGGTTATATCAGTTTCATTCCGGAATATGTGACCTTTTAGTGCTTGGGCCACAATTCGCTTTTTTCCAGCCTCGGGAGTACTCCAGACCTATTGCACTCTTCAAAGTTCAACTCATCTAGCTCCCTCAGGTCATCCAAGCAACAGAAACAGAGCCGCTCCTCTTGGGCCTTTAGTATTACCCTCAGACCTCTAAGGGCCTGACAGTTCCTATAGTTTCCAGAGCTTTTTCAGGTTACAGGGTCCATATACCTTCAAGGACAGATGTCAAACTCAGACTAACATGTAGCTAGTTTCATGCTTTAGTTATTTCTGCATATGAATGTTTACAGCCCTGCACCTTTCTCATTCCCTAGTTATTAAAACCTAAGTAATAAATTCCCGTATTCATGCAATCCAGGAATTCTACCTTCTTCTCCAAATTGCAAGCACTGGTGTGATGTGATAGACTTCCATGGGAAACCAAGAGCTGGCATCTTCTGGATGCCACGTTCAGGACCAGTCCTGCTGAGAAGCGAGCAGTAGGTCTTGTGTGCTCTGAAATGGGTTCCAGAAACATCTTTTCTCTGGATGTCTCCCTTCTACACACACCTCGCTCTGTGTAATAGCTTTCCTAGCCCTTCATCTTTTTATTACCCCAAGCTGCTGAGTTTCAGGGTTTAGTTTTGGATTGTTACATCAGAGTCCCATGTTGTCAAATGACTTGTTTAAAAACTGGACGCTTTTGGCTTTTGCACATGATGAAAGTGAAAGTTTTTTGGCAAACAAAGGTCAGCTGGGGTTTCCCAGGCATAGTATGAAGTCTTCATATCAAACATTTGTTCATGTGTGTAACGTGGATTACAAAGAGTCTTCTGTTCCATAAACGGCTTATTAAAGCACGGAATTTGGGAAAGCATGCTTTTCTAATATTTGAGATATTTTAGGATGGTGGGGAAAAGTTATATGCCATTATACATTACCCATAAAACAAATTCCCTGGGGAAGTAAGTGAAAAATTAGAGGAGAAAGATTCTGTTACACTTTCTTTTGCTTCCAGCTATTAAATCTAGAGAGGAAACAGTTCTTTCTCCCTAATCCTGACTACCCGCAATGGAATTTGCGCACCAGCCCCTGCATAAAACATAATGTTACAAATTACATGTGAAAGACCCTTTACTTGTTCAGGCCAACAAATGATTTTTTTTTCTGTCACATATTTAAAACAATTTTTGTATGTAAATGTGGCCAAGAATTTATGTGATGATAAAACCCTTTTTACCATTTTAAAGCTCACAAAATTAACATTTGACATCGTTTTTCAGTACTTATTTTAAATATATGCATCTAGTAAATTTAAAATAAAACATCACAGATCAACTGAAAATATTTTATCACTGGAAATTTTAATTGTTCAATATATGAATGTGTTTGAGTCAAACACTGAAAGCAACTTAAAAAACACATTCAAGTCACTTAAAAACCCAAGAACAAATTGATCAAGTGAGGATTGAGAGCAACGTATCAGCCAAATGTGTTTCTAGTGGAAGTAGATTGTTTGGGGGAGAGAGGAAACTCCTGTGGATACTCCTGAGCGGCTGTTTTATTGAACTACATCTGGGGTTCCTTTTTTCTTTTTCGGCATGGCATCTACCTCATTTCCTGCATTTTTCCATTTCCTGATTTCAGCATCTATTTTCCTTGCTTTCCTATGTTAGAAAGAGAATGGGATCTCTTTGTTTATAAAATATAAAGAGCCCTGACAGCTTTTCTATACTCTGTGGAAAGTAATTATATTTTGAGATGGTTATGAGAGAAAGAAAGAAAATTTCTTGAAATGTACCTTTTAAAATCCAATAATCATCGAAACTGAACCTCGCTGAGGAAGAGAAAGCTAATATAGCTTTTTTTTTAAAGACTTTTCTCACTTAAAATGATAGTATCTACACAGTATAGAATAAAAAATAGCTTTCTAATGTATTATTGTTAGAAAAAACTGTTTAAATGTATTCATTTATATTTTAAGAGAAAAACTGTATAATGTAAATATATTCAGTAAAACAGGATTTTAATTATATTAATTTTAAGGGTAGAAATGTTAACATTATCTTATATTTTTCTATAATCTGAATTATAGACTTAGCTGATAACTTATTTTTAATACAGTGCTAATATTTCAAGTCAATACATACCCAATGATTTTTAAATATACCTGAAGGACATAAATATGCTTCTATAAAAGTAAATCAAGTATAGATACATAATTGTTGAGATAAGTAATCTAGTATTTTTTACTCTTTTAAAACAAGTGAAATATAAGATAATAAGAATCCATAAAGTGAATTAATAACTACATTGGTGTTAATAATTTTTAAACATTTATTTTTTATGTCCAGACTGCTGTCAAGCATTGTGGCAATAATAAATAGAAGATTTATTCAAGTTTCTTGAACTCTTCATTCAAGACACTTTGTAGACTTCTAGTAGCTGCCACATAAATACGTAAAGGAACTCATCTTCCTTGACATATACGCATGCTGTCACATTTTAATTTGGTTGGATGTTTAACAATTAAACTTGAGTGAATTAGCAATGGGTGCTCAAAAAAAAAAAAAAACCTTTTTGTTGCCACCGTAATATCATAGATCATGATAAAGTGAAAAAAACACTGGACAATAAAAATAGGAAATATGAGGCTTCATTTTGATTTTAAGTCCTGTTAATTAAAGATTTTATGAGTAGGTCCCTATTTTCAAGAACCATACATTTAAATTGAGGAGGTAAGGTATGACTAGATAAAACAGCTACCCAGCCCCATGAAGCAGCATACATATAGTCATAACATCTGTATGTATCTTTGGTGCATAAAGATGTTATGATACTATGGTTAGTAGTTAGTGAACACTGACTGGCTTGAGCTGGGCATTGAGGAAAGCAACGACTTAGTCTTGGTGAGAGAAAATAAGAGAAATTTTCAAACGCACTGAGCCTAATGAAAAGAGTTAGGAATGAGCATGACTTATAAGGAGTAGCTCAGAAGAGAATCAGAATATCACAGTTATTGTAAAATCTGAGGAAACCTGATAGATGCAGAATTTTAGGTTTCTTAGGATAAAGAATTAAGAAGCATATGCTTTAGTGTAGCAAATAACTGAATTAAAATGTGCAGTTTTAAAATTTAAATAAAACAAATATTTAAATTAAAAATAAAAAATGATCTATTTGACAAGGTTATCTTTCTATGTATCAAAAATATACATATTCCTTATTAACAAAAAACAAGGGACCATATCACACATTTCGTGCAATTTCTCCAGTGTTAGAATCAGTGAGAAAGCAAATGAATTAAGGAATCTAAACTAATTTAGAATTGCAAAATTGTTCGCTGCTTTGAAGCTTAACTGCAGTGAAAGAAGTCAAGGTAGTGAGGACTGGGGTCACCATTTTTCTCTAGGGGAATACCTCACCATACGTCACTCTCTATCTTACTGCTCCAACACTTTTGTTGCTATAAGACACGAGCCAGGAAGCTAAGTAAGCCTATCCAACATTCTTAAGACTATTTCTAATAAGATGGCCTTACTTTCAGACTTCTGTACTTTGATCAGATACCTAAAGGTTAAAATAATTTTTCTGGATAATGTTTTCCTCAGTAGTTATATAAACAGAGCAATAAAATTAGGAAGCATAGAACATATTATTAAACTGTTATTATAATTTTAATATCCTTGAGCTTCTTAATAGAAAACAAAACATTTTGATAGTAAGAAAACAAAACATTAAAAGTTTACACACAGGGCTTCCCTGGTTGCACAGTGGTTAAGAATCTGCCTGCCAATGCAGGGGACACGGGTTTGAGTCCTGGGCCTGGAAGATCCCACATGCCACGGAGCGACTAAGCCCGTGCACCACAACTAGTCTAGAGCCCACGAGCTACAACTACTGAGCCCACGGGCCACAACTACTGAAGCCCGCACACCTAGAGCCTGTGCTCCGCAACAAGAGAAGCCACCGCAATGAGAAGCCCGCGCACCACAACGAAGAACAGCCCCCGCTCGCCGCAACTAGAGAAAGCCCACATGCAGCAACAAAGACCCATCTCAGCCGAAAATTAATTAATTAATTAATTAATTAATTTAAAAAGTTTACACACAAATGGTATAATTTTCATTCCTCAAATGTTTGGCTCATATTTGCCTTAAAACTTAATTCTAATACCTAATTAAAATAAGAACTTCATTTAAACATATTACTGATTCTACATTTTTGTTTACCTCTGAAATATATATATTCTGTGATTTTTCTACTCAAGATGGATTAAAAATATATATGTTTTAGATATAAAAGTAAGGGTTTCCTGGTTCCCATCAAAATATTTTGTTGGATCTTTGAAATGTGATTTCATATATTGTAAAAGCCATTTTAATTTCTTCAGTATCATATCACATTTTTAAATATATTCAAAAGGTAATAGTAACATGATGCTAGATTCAGATGAAGAGGTTAGGTCACCAATCATTTCTATTTTCTCTTCACTTTGATCTGTTTAGACTACAAAGAGTGTCAACTCTTCGACAGTTCTAAGAGTTTGAAGAAAGCTTTATTAATAATAAACCCAGGGCTTCCCTGGTGGCGCAGTGGTTGAGAATCTGCCTGCCAATGCAGACGGCACAGGTTCTGAGCCCTGGTCTGGGAAGATCCCACATGCCACGGAGCAACTGGGCCCGTGAGCCACAATTACTGAGCCTGCGCGTCTGGAGCCTGTGCTCTGCAACAACAGAGGCAGCGATAGTGAGAGGCCTGCGCACCGCGATGAAGAGTGACCCCCACTTGCCACAACTAGAGAAAGCCCATGCACAGAAATGAAGACCCAACACAGCCATAAATAAATAAATAAATAAATAAATACATTGTGTATTATTTAAAAATCATAATAATAATAATAATAATAATAAACCCAATTTTTTTAATTGTCAATATTGGATATATCATTTTAAATATTGAAGCACTTTGATTCCTCCCTAGTGTTAGCCCCTCATATATATCTATAAATTCATAATGTTAAAAAATATACAAATGTAAAAATCTAGTGAATCTCTTGTTAAAACTTTTTTCCATTAGTACAAATTATCATTGATTTGTTTTAAATAACATACAGAAGAATTACTTTTTTGATTTTGGTAACATTTTTATTGCTTCCTTTCTATGATAGGAAGACAATTCCAAAAAGTAAAATTGTTCAGAAATTTTATAAAATTCTCAGACTGTAAGTCCCTGAGCCTCTTCTCAACAGCAAACAATGTTCATCTTGCCTTTTTTTTAAATTTAATTTTATTTATTTTTTTTATACAGCAGGTTCTTATTAGTTATCCATTTTATACATATTAGTGTATATATGTCAATCCCAATCTCCCAGTTCATCCCACCACTTGCCTTTATCGGCCGGCACAGTTTCGATGCTCTGACTAAAAACGTAGTGCCAATTTTTTTTAAAGAGAAAGCTTTCTCAAACTCACTCTTCATTATTTATTCTTAATTAGTCTAACTTCTAGATAACTATTTCACTCTCTTATCTTCTCTTTTCATTGTCATATTTAATCTCTTAAATTGGTTTCAATACTTCTACGTCAAATTTAGAAATGTTTAAAATACTAGCTTTCGAATAGGATCAACCTAAACAGTGCAAGCTAATTTTAGATTCTAGTGAAATGTTATAAAGAGAGAAATGAAGAAATAATATCTGGAATTTTAAAAAGTGATAAGTACATGTCTTTCTTTCATAAAATTCTCATATACTTGTGTCACTAGCAATGGATGATTTCCATCTAAAATAGATTATTTTTGTATCATTATATTTCCAATGTGCATGAATGATTTGTTTTCGACACTTGTTTGAACTATACTTATTTATAGTAAAAAGTAATCCTTATGATTTCAGGCTTTTATTCAAAGTTCACATTTCGTGATATTATGTTGACTAGTTTGGAACGCTGTGCAATACTTATATTAACTTAACATTAATATGTATTCTCAGGAACTTGGGTTACAGGAATATAACTAATATTGACTATTACAGTGCTTAACATGCTTAATTAAATAAATCTCTATTTGTAAAATAGGGGAAAATATGCGTGACTACTACTGCAAATTTCAGTTTTAAGAGAAAATGGATGTATTTTCTACTAGCTCAGAGATACAAGGGAAAAATTTATCTTGTGTATTATCTAATAGACCTTCCAGAACTAAAGACCACAGGAGGTAAGGCTAACAAAATTAATATGCAAAGAAGCTCAACACTAGGGACCTATAATTTTCTTGCAAATGGTTTCGCTTTAAGGATGAAACAACACAAGACAATACCAATTTCTTTCTTTTCTTGCAAATAGATGAAGCTTTAAAAAAAAAATTAACACATGACAGCAGGTGGGAAGAATCTAGACAAGTGGATATTCAAAGTAGGAGGAATCGAAATTTGATTTGCCTAACATTTCACAAACTAATTTGAATTCATTGGTATGTCTTTAAAAAACCAACTTGGATAGATATATTTCATTAATGAAGGATTGGCTAGCTGTCAGAATCGAAGTAAACACTTAGTAGACGTGGTGAGCCATTATATATTTATGAACATGAAAGGGTTTACAAAAATAAAGTTGGGACTTAACTCACTTAAAATATTTGTGAACATTTCATCTGTAATTTCCTTACTTGCAATCCTTTTACTTAACATATTAATATGTTATTGGTTACAAATAATCTAGGTAAATTAGTAGATAATCTCCAAAATCACTTTAAGTATTCACTCTACCCAGACTTTTAAAAGGTCAAGCAGAAAATGATACATTAACATTTTAAACAAACAATATAATTTTCCTCAATCTTCAAATACAGTAAGTTAAAATTAAATAATTTGCTTTCAGTTAGAGCATTAGTTCATCTTTAAATGATATTTTCATATTTGTTCTTATTAGTTAACAATATATGCGTTATCTATCTATACAGTAAAGAGTTCACTGTTGTTAAATTTGTAAAATGTATTCCTGCACACCAGGAATGGTTTGGTGCTGTACTATCCCTATCAGTTTAAAACGTGTTAGTGTCAGACAAGCTTTGAAACCAACAAATCAGTTCAGTATAATCTGAAATTTTAAAATCTGGGCTTTCAAGAGAAAAGAACAGTATGTCAAATTGAATATCTCATTTCAACTTTCTCTCATAATTCTGATGTATCTAAAAATGATCTGCTGTAACAATAACATAGTTTATATCCTAAGAACACTAAGGATAGGGAACAAAATCACATGCATTTTGATTGTGAATTCTTGTGTGAATAAATAATCAAATTTAATTGGCTAATGAATTGAAGACCATTTAATGGAGCAAATTTGGAGGTTTTGTTGTTTTAATAATTGGCTTTAAAATAATTGATACAGTTGAAACCTAATGGTTTTTTTTCTTGATGTAACATAAACAATAATAATTTTGCTACTTTGTGTAGTAGCTTTGAACTTCATTAGAATCATCAGACATACTTTTACCTCTTAATGGTGAATTTATAATCAAAGATATTAATATACTAGATTAATGTAGTATAATGTTGTGCTTTACAACAGTGTACTAGAAAAGTCTAAATGATTCATACCCAAGGGAAGAGTTGGTGCTATTAATTTAAAGTGTTTAATATACATTTATTTAAATGTGAAGTTGCACTTTGCCTGAGGAATGAGTATTTAAATTGACAGCCTAATAAAATTCCTAAGTAATGTAGTCTTTTACCCCCATTTACTTATTAGTCATATTTAAAATCATTCATTTAGAGACACCAGAAAAGCATGTGAACTAACTGTTTAGGGAATTAAACGTTAATTCTATGGCTATCTTCTATTTCATCAAAAATATAGAGCTTTGACCTTCAATCTTATTGAGAGCAAACAAATTTCTGGCTTAATAGCCCCAAATGAATGGTTCCAAAAATAGGAACACTCAGAATATTTTAAATAAATAATATATATTATTAACATCAATATAGAACTATTCAAAGATTAAATCCAAATTTCAGTTCTTAAACTAAAAATCAATAGTGTTTTATTATAAAATTATAAAATAATCTAAGCATTAATATGTAAAAAACTCCTCTTATAGAAACATTTTCGATAGTTGAAATTTCACACATTATTATGCTTTTTTCTATTTTCATAATTTATGGGGCTTGATAAATTTAATTGTTGTAGACATCATAAAATCAAATTACTTTCCATGCAATCAAATTAGTTATGTTAATTATTTGCTGGAGTTATGAATATGGAAATTCAGAAAAAAAAACATTTTTCAGCTTTTCCAAGTAAACAATTATGAATCCATTTTCCTCGTGTTTTGGACAAAATGGAAATTGTCCTAATAAGTAGTATAAATTTTAGATAATTTACTAATTTAACATATATCATTCATATGCTTTATTTTGCCCTCACCAGGAGTTACCTAGTAGGCAGCCAAAATCTACTCAAGTGTCCGCAATATATGTGGTATATTTCTAGACTATTTGTAACATATTATTCTCTTTGAAATCCAGTGAAATTTTCCTTGTGGAACAGTTTCAACCAGTTACTGTACCCCTTCCCACTCTCCACCTCCTTAGGGACTTCATGACTAGAAACTGAGAGAACACACATACACACACACACACACGCACATACACACACACACACACACACACACACACACACACACAGAGTAATGTTAAATTTTCAGAGATTGCTAAATGATAACCCTATTGGGCAAATTCAGCCTTCAGAAGTCTTTACTTTGGCCTCATAGTGGTTTTTAGATTTCTCAATTTGCTTGCATCCAAGCAGGCAGGCCCTTGCTCGTTAGTTCATTCCAAGACCACCATTCTCTGTGGTCGTATATTGGCACAATTCACACAGTGACAGGTGTATGTAGATATTTGGATTTGTTACCCCTGCTTTGGCCTGACAAGTATCATGTTCTCAAAAAAAGATTGGATTCTCCTGAAAAGAAAACGTTCCATTGTTTTCACTCTAACCTTTCTAGTCACTTCTTTTAGATCCTAAAATTATCCCCTGCTTCTTCCTAACCCTGACGGTTGACACAGTATGAAGACAACATTACTTTTATTAATCTACAATGTAGTTACCACAACCTGTTCAAAAGTATCAGCCATACTGAATAGAGGAAACAAAAAGATACACCGCCATGTGGAAATATCACTTATTACTGTAAAAGAATACAAAAATGAAACATTAAAATGAAACATTAACATTAAAAGAGGTGTTATATGTCAGTTGTTTATCAAATAGAACAATTAAATTGTTTTTCCTTCAACAGAAAACACTAATAGCCATTTTGTGTTTGTACTGGAAGCCGTCAAATACTGTTCTCTTGATAGAGAAGATTTTTCATTATGAAATACCATAACACATACCAAAAATTTCATGATGTACTTAAAAAATAAGTTCAGAAATGTCTCAAAGTGTCTTTTGCTTTTTTTATATTTTTCATAAGAACTTATACAGTCATGGAATAACTGTAAACCACTTTAACACACAAGATTAAAGATGATAAAAATCACACCTTTGCATAAGCTTGCTTATGTTATAGTGATTTAAATATGACTAATCTTTTCAAGTCTTTGAAAGGAATAATTTATAGCTGTCTATTATCTAGCTTAAACTTATATATATAATAATTCTTTCAAATTATGAAATATATTTTAAATTTTCTGAGGACCATCGGACTTTCATACAACATAATCGTATGTACACGTCACAGCATACTGTTGTAGAGAAACTATGAGAGTCTTAAAAAGTCAGAAGTATATTTTATTGAAAGTATACTCTCATAAATTTCATTATTTTTCCCATGTTCAAAGAAGAAATTGCCGGGATGAAACCATATTCATTCATAGCCAAGGAATGTAGCACCCAAATATCTTCCTGGAATCACTTAGTATAAATGTGTTAATTCATAACAATATTGGGTTAAATAAATGCTGCTGTTGGTATAGTGTAATTTTCTTTTGTGATAAATGCCATTGATTTGCTATTTACTTTTCAATTGATTTTATTTGTCAAATTATATACCAAACAGTCCCATGGGCTTATTAAATATATGAGGGCTGACAATGAAAAATGTGCATAGTTTTAGCACCAACTTTGTAAATTGCCTTAATAATAGCTGGTATAATGTAATAGTATTTCAACCAGTACTTTTAATTTCTAGCTCATAAAGCCTTTTCATTGAACCCCAAGGGTGTAGCTATGAAAGTAAGATTTAATTTTGTATATAACGTGGCCTAAGTTAGCTTTAAAGCGATAGGAGAAACATGCAGTTACAAAAGATAGGCTGAAATTATTACAACTTGATATGAATTTCTCTAACAAAATTAATTATTTCAATTGTAACATAATTTGTAGTAAAAATTTGTCTATTCAGAATAAACATTTTAAGTCTTATTATTTTAAAAACTTTGACAAATGTATGGAAAACATTCATGGACATATAATAAGAAGAACCCATTGGCCAAACATATTTTTCCCATACTTTCAAGCGCCCAGGTGGTCATAAAGGCCAAAGACACTTGCATGTTAACCTACTTAGAATATCTCTTTGCTACACTAATTTCCTGCTAATTATTTGCCCTTTGAGACAATACAAGGAAATTTCAATATTGTACTTTTGTTCCTGATATTCGTATATAAGGGATAAAATATATACTTTGTTATGTTTGTATGGTGCTTTACAATTGATAATAAGTTCCTATTTGTGATTTCATTTTGTCCCTGTGTGAATGTTTACAGCAAGTATTACTATCTCTGTCTCATGGGTGAATAAGCTTAGTATCTTGTCCAAGACTAACGCATTAAGATGACTAACATATATGGCAGGTGCACAGTATAATTTTTGACATATGTAATAAAGTGACAATATTTAGTTCTAGGAAAAACACATATGGACTTGTAGAATTGGACAATTAAGTCTACAATACCAACTATAGAATTGGACAATCAATTTTAATACACTAACAGTATTTCAAGTCTTTCTTAAATGACCTATGATTTGCTTGTTTTTATATTTCTAAAAGAAAAAAATTAATGAATAGGCATGGGCATTCTTATTAAAGTGATTAATAGCCACATAAATTGCTACACAACACAAGTGCTTGATATTGGTTGACCAATATATTCAAGACACATGTTTAGACAGAGTTCTCACCTCAACAAACTTTGATCTTAAAAGTAAGCGAAGAAACATATTATTAAATATAGATAACTATTTCAAAATGGCATTATGGTTTTATTCATTTCCTTTCTAAATTTTGGAGATAATACTCCTTTATTTGTGTTTTGAAGTCATATCATATTTCATTATAAGGAAGAGGCAGAAATAATATGTAAGAAAGTATTGCTAACTCTAAGAGCCCACTTTCTGAGTTTTAGAGTCAGCTAACAAACTAGACTGATGAACTTAAGTAAGTCATTTCGGACTCCAGGTTCTTGATTTCTACAACTATATCACAAAATAATTGGAATATGTAAACTCTGAAGACCATACCCAGCTCCAAAATTTGTACAAATATACAAAAGAGCCTTAAATTTCTTTTTTCCCCCAAAAGGAAACTGTCATATTATTCAACACAATCAAATTTTGAAATTCTATACACACCAAAAAATGGATAATGGGAGGATAGTAAAGTATTTGGAAGGATGTGTACAAATGTTAACCTTTAGCATGTGGGGGAGGGAATTTCCACAATAAAATGTTTAATCTCTCATTCAATAAACATGGGAAATATTGAACTCATATTTCTCTTAAAGTAACAAAAGGTATTTGTTACTTATCTTGCTATCACAAAAAAATGAGATATACTTTGAAGCATGATGTGAGAATAATCTAAAATTATTTTTTAAAAGGTGGCCATTGTTGCTGCAATACTTAAACAAAGCAGAACCTAAGGAGCCCTGGTTTGTGCAGTGTAGCCCGTCCGGCAGGAAAGGAACTCTCCCTATGTTGATCACATGGCACCATAGCAGCACTGTAAAATCCTGGCTCTAAACTCACTGACTAAAAAGCCTGATATGGCATTAATTTATTACCAATCTGGGGGCTTTTCTTTCCCTTACTCATTTTCTCTTTTCGGGCTTGTCTTTAACCGAACATTTAATTTGTTTAGTCGCTGTGATTATGTTTTGGTGACATTTGGCAATGGGAACGATCTGGAAAGCTTAGAGGGAATATATTATGGTGCCATAAATTTGAGATGGAAGTATGTTTTTGTATTTCTGCCAGGAATATCAGATAGCAAGTTACTGTTTGAAAATCTGCTTTCTCCGTCTGCTCTGCTAATACAAGGGTGGGTGGTCCTGAGGTCAGCTCATTCCATCCTCTGAAAGACAATCACTATTCCGGATGTGTCCTGCATCTTTCCCAGTGACCAAGTTTGGGGGTATTTTCTTTCTCTCACTGAATGGATTTAATAAAGAAACGTGCGTGGTGTTTGTTTTGTTTTGTTTTAATTTTCTGTTGAGCCAATAGAGATTCTTCATAGCCCTGGCTTTCCCTATTTCTAAACTCCTCTGCAAAAGTTGCACATTCCACACCTGAGGTGGGATGCCTGCATTCTCCCAGCCCTAGACCGTGAAGAATGTGTTCCTGATCTGCATGTGCATCTTGGTGCCTGCAAGATAAAGAGGGATTGGGCATAAAGACTGGGAATTCCCATGAAGAGATGAAAACAAATGACGTGGTTCAAAGGAGAAGTTGTTACAAGGAGAGATGCATTCCTGATGTTGTGCAAAGGATTGTGAGCATTCTCTACCCTGCAGAAGTTGCCTGAGAGCAGTTACATTTGCCAATTCAATGTCTCCATGAGTTATCTGACTCACAAGTGTTTATTGTGAAAAGATATGTTGCCTGGCAACGGCTTTAACGTGGTGCAACTGACTTTTCTGCACTTCTAAAAAGATGTTTTATTCATTAGTTGCCTTCCTTTGCTTATGTGTGTGGGTACACCCTCCCTTTCTGTATCAAATGCTACTTTCTGGTTGTGAACATCTCCTTTTGCTTCTAGACTAAATGTGTGCCATTGTTCTTCATTTATACATATACACATTCATACAGTGAATAGGAAATGAAGTGGCTGAGGGGGGGGGCTGTTTCCTGTTATGGGGGGAACAAGCAACCCTCATTGGGAACTATTTTATGTTATATCAAAGATGTCCTTAGCATTTAAAATTGTTTTCTAAAGTTCAGGTTATTTATAGACTAAGAGAGAGAAAGAAAAACACAGGTGGTGGGATCAGTTCACTACCGGATTGTATTCAGAATTTCTATCCATAACAATGAGCTCTGGCTATATATATACAAAATGAATAGATATATATATCTCAAAAGGGGTGTTTTAATTTTTTCTTTTTTTTTTTGGTTTTCTTTTTGTTGACTGCACTACAGGGCTTGTGGGGTGAAAGCCCAGAAACCTAACCACTAGGCCACCAGGAAACTCCCCCACAGATGAGGTGTTTTAGACTTCGGGTTGCCACAAGCTTTTTTATCCTACATTTCACTGGGTAAAATATTGGTAGTGTTATAGCCAATCCCCCTGTATCTCCTTCCTTCCCCCAACTGTCGAAAGTAAGCCAGTCACTACACCCACAGGTCTTAAAGTCTGAAAGAGGGGCTGAACCTCCAGACAATGACGTAGGTCTTTGAGCTTCGATCAGAGAATTTCCATTCTGAGATTATGTTGTCCAAGCATTTTTTACAGAAAACTAGAACCCCAGAAGTGTTATATAACTCTGCCAAAGTCACACAACTGCCTAGTAACTCAAGTCACACAAGCCCAGTCTCATGCTGCACTTCCAACAACATGAGGTCTTCCTTCTTAGGATTCACAGCAAGATACAAATACCATTTCTGAAGAAAGTCTAATACTACAGAAGAAGCAAATCTGCCCATGATGACTGTAGCTGCTTACATAGGTGCTAGGGATTCTACTGTTAGTAGTATTCTTTATAAAAAAAATTTAAAAGGCTAACATACATTCCGTACTTATCACACGCTAGAACTACCTTATATACACTATCCCATTTAGGCTGTACAACACTAGAAGGGGAGCATTATGATCTCCGTTTTACAGAAGATGACTTTAAAAGTTCTAGTAATTTGGGACTTCCCCCGTGGTCCGGTGATTAAGACTCCATGCTTCTTACTGCAAGGGGCACAGGTTTGATCTCTGGTCAGGGAATTAAGATCTCCGCATGCTGCAGGGTCACGGCCAATAAATAAATAGATAAATAAAAATGAAAGTTCAAGTAATTTGCTCAAATCTACGCAGCCAGCAAATATAACAAAGCTAGCATTTGCACCTGAACATTTAACTGTGCCCTCTAAGAGCTCAGAGTAAGCATGTAAATATAAATAAATATAATTACATTTGTACCTGAGTACACATTATATAAAATAGTTTGAACTTTAGAGCTGGAAAAATTGTTGGAAACAATATACTGGCTTAATAATAACTTTGGTATATGATTTTCCAAGAATTCATTGCCTGTGGTTTCATTCATTCAGCAAGTGTACACTGTTCTCCTGCCCCATGCAGGATACTATGCCCTGCAGTGGGATAGAGCCATGAATAAGGAAAATGTGCATCCTGTCTTCACCATGCTCATGTTCCTACAAGGGAAGTAGACAATTATGATGAGAGCCACACGCGAGGGAAATGAATCTTAAGCTGGGGTCAGATTAGGACACGCAAGAGTTAGCTAAGTCTCTGACACAGAAAGGAACAGAGAGAGTTCCAGGAGCTGAAGAAAGTCATCACGGCTCACGTGCAGTTAGCAAGCAGAAGGGCAGAAGGTGAGGTTGGTGAGGGAGGGAAGAGCCCGGGCATGCAGGGCTGGTGGGCCAAGGTAAGGAGCCAGGTGATCCCTACCTTCATGGAGACTGCAGTCCAGCACAAGCGCTGAATTCTTGACAACCACATATTTTATAGGTGGCAATGGATAAACTAGTTTATAGTAGAGATCAATTTCTCAAAATATTCCATTACAAACATAGTCTTAGTCTCTTTTTGGCACAGATCAGCAATCTGAAACATTGACCACATTTCCAAAGGACTTGATTTCCAAGCCAATCTTGTTTGCCAAATACACATATGTTTATCCCTATATGTCAAATAGATGTGGTCTCATTTCCAGTTCCTATAGTCCCTTTCCCTTCTAATCTACTCTTCTCCTGAGCTATAAATGATTTTAGTGAAAAAACATAATTGACGGAAAAATGATAAAATGTGAAATACAAATTAAATTATGCTCAAGTAATAATTGCCTAATAATGTTATTTCAAAAATAGATTTATTCATATGTACTTGGATAATTGAGTGAAATGAGTACCCACCAAATTTACAGAAAGATGCTGATGAAGAGAAGCAATCAGTTGTGGCAAATCCTCCCTCTCGGTATTAAACTAAAATAAGAGTTAGAATGGCATGTGTGTAATTATATCTGCTTCTTAGTACTCAGTTATGTTCCTAACTTGGTTAAAGAACTGCTTATTTTTAAACAAAAATATAAATTAATTAAGATGAAAAAATGGGTTATTGTTTAGTTTTTGTGCTTTCAAAGGATAATGAAATAGGTTTTTTTGTTTGTTTTTTTTTGCGGTACGCGGGCCTCTCACTGTTGTGGCCTCTCCCGTTGCGGAGCGCACGCTCCGGACGTGCAGGCTCAGCGGCCATGGCTCACGGACCCAGCCGCTCCGCGGCATGTGGTGTCTTCCCAGACCGGGGCACAAACCCATGTCCCCTGCATCTGCAGGCGGACTCTCAACCACTGCACCACCAGGGAATCCCTGAAATAGTTTTTATAACTGAAAAGTTGATTAAAAAATGAATTGTATTCTAAATTCTTGATGTACGGCTAATTTAGAAGTAATTGAATCCGCATTTGCAGAAACCACTAAACTTATTTACAAACTACTCTATAATATTTCCATTCATAGAAGGATATTCATACTATTAAAAATTCAAAATTGGAGTCAATAGAATTTAGGACATCTGACTTTAATGTACCAGGTTATAAACACTTCAATGTGATTACTACATTTCTGAATGTTAAAATTAACAATGTTGGTGTGTCTTCTAGGAAAAGAATAGTCTTCATTTGCTTTTCTGAAACAAATACCATGTTTTGCACAAACATTTCATCATGTTTTTACATTTTTACATTTTGGTAATTCAGATGCAGAGCAACAGGTTCATCGGCCTAATTTTTCACTACTGGGAGTTGTAATAAAGAGTAAATGAAAAAAAAACTAATTAAATTGTCGTCTCTAAGCCCTACCTTGTATATATATATATATATATATATATATATATCATGACATATATGTCAGAGCAAAAGCAGTGAACCAGATAATTGCCCCAAATTAGGAGATTGTGCCTCTGCTGACATCTAAGGTTTGAACCTAATGATTAACTGAACTTTGCTCTACTAATTATGGGCACTTGTAACATTAAATATTTTTTAAATGTCAGTATATTGTCTAGTTAAGGAAAATATTAATATAGTATAATCAGCACTATTTTGATATGCAGACATTCAATAATACAATCCTCAGTTTAAACCCACAAAGCACCAGGTAGGAAACAACAATGTTAACACAAGCCCAACTCACTAATTTGCTAATTGTTTATAGATATTACTCAGATTATGTTAGTCATAATGCATATACATGTCTATGTTTTCATTATATTTTTGAACAATCTACACAGAGCAACACTTAATACTACCTCAGGCTGGACAAGTAGAGCTAAGTCTGAGGTGGTGTAGGGAGCAGGTAAAATAGTAGCTCAGATTTATTCAGTGCTCAGGAAGCAGGTACTTTTCTAAGCACTTTTCACGCGCTATCTCATTTATCATATCCTCATGACAACTCTAGTAACATAGGTGTTAATATTGCTATGTATGTATTACATATACACAGTTGGTGGGAATGGAAATTTGCACAGCCACTATGGAGAACATTATGGAGGTTCCTTAGAAAACTAATAATAGAGCTACCGTATGATCCTGCGATCCCACTCCTGGGCATATATCCAGAGAAAACTATAATTCAAAAGGATACATGCACCGCACTGTTCATTACAGCACTATTTACGATAGCCAAGACATGAAAGCAACCCAGATGTCCACTGACAGATGAATGGATAAAGAAGATGTGCTACATATATACAATGGAATATTACTCAGCCATAAAAAAGAATGAAATAATGCCATTTGCAGCAACATGGATGGACCTAGAGATTATCATACTAAGTGAAGTAAACCAAAGACAAATATCATAGAATATCACTTATATATATGGAATCTAAAAAAATGATACAAATAAACTTATTTACAAAGCAGAAATAAACATATAAAACAAACTCTGGTTACCAAAGGGGATAGAGGTTGCAGGTGGGGGGAGGGATAAATTAGGAGTTCGGGATTAACATATACACACTACTATATATAAAATAGGTAAACAAATGAGACCTACTGTATAGCACAGAGACCTATATTCAATTATCTTGCAATAACTTATAAAAGAATCTGAAAAGAATGTATATATATATGTATAACTGAATCACTTTGATGTACACTTGAAACTAACACAACACTGCAAATTAACTACACTTCAAGTTTTAAAACTGCTATTATAATGTCCATTTTACAAATGAAGAAACTGAGGCTAAGAGAAGTTAACATCCCAAAGCAGAACTCTTCAAGAGAATGCTACACTGCTTCTTTGCATGTAAAACAGAGATTTTCCAAAGGACTACCCTGAAATCTCTTTAGATTGATATTTTTTTTCTTTTTTTTGGCTGTACGCGGGCCTCTCACTGTTGTGGCCTCTTCCGTCGCGGAGCACAGGCTCCGGACGTGCAGGCTCAGCAGCCATGGCTCACGGGCCCAGCCGCTCCACGGCATGTGGGGTCTTCCTGGACCGGGGCACGAACCCGTGTCCCCTGCATCGGCAGGCGGACTCTCAACCACTGCGCCACCAGGGAAGCCCTAGATTGATTTTTTGAAGAGATTTTTACCAGCTAATGTGCAGGGGTATCAATCTCCAGGTGCCTGCTACCAAGACAGTGTTCCTATCAATACAGCCACTCCGGGCAACGGTACGATTTGAACACCAGTCATCTGGCACGCTGCCTGTGCTGTTGGTTCACTTGTTGGATATGTTACTAAACCAGAAAGAGTTGCATGGAATTTCAGTAGAAAAATATGGTCCTGGAAATTCTCCTCTGCTGGCACAACTACTCTAGGTCTAGTGGAACCATGACTCAAAATTCAAATGCCCTACAAACTAGGTGAAGAAAAGCAACATATATCCTCAGCAGCCCTCTCCACGGCCGCAGAGTGGTCTGCACTGAGAGTCAATCTCAAGGGGACTCATCTGGCAGCTGAAGGCGGTTGTGGGGACTCCCTACCTCCCTTACTAGGGGTCACTAACTGACCACCTGCACACCAAATCCCCCTGGTAGATGTGTGGGTTTGCTTTTGTTTTTGTTTTTCAAATATTTACAAACACTTAGAAATCAAAGGATTTCACAGCAAATCTGCATTTACAGTCTTCTCCTAAAACATATAAAGGTCAAGTTTGGGCAGGCTCTCCCATGACAACAATCAGCCATGAGCTGCTGCCTCCCCTACACTGGGCATTGGACCTCTAGTGGACCACACTCACCATCACTCTTATTATCTTACATCCTGCCCAATATGTATGTTACCTATGGCTCCCCAGGCTAGACACTTGAGTCTGTGATCCTTGCTCTAATCCAAGATTTCTTCCAGCTCTGAAATTCTATTTCACAAAGAGAGAATGGAGGCATCACTGAACCGAGTTCAGTGACTCGTTCGAGGTCACCAGGCTAGGACTAGCTAAGAGCATAGCCAATACTAAAACTTAGTTCTTCTGAAGTCCAGGCTTTTGCTTTTTCCAACTCACCTATTGCCTCTTATTGACACATGAAGTGATATGATTCCAGTATGGTGAAACCGGCAGTATTTTTCTTGCAGCTACAAGGAAAGCTAACTCAGCCTCCTTAAGGGGTAGAAAAATCTGGGTGTTGGATTAGGGTTTGAACAGTACACAAGTGTTTCCATAAATCCTATTTACAGAAAAGATTTCAAGAGAGTGAATAGGGAAGAATATAAATATAGGGTGGCAGTAAAGAGAAGGCCCTGCTATAGTTCGGGCTGATTCTGTAATACTGTCAACTCCCTAGAAATTTCCTTTGTAGCCTGGAGTCACCTGCATGAAGATATGGCTTCAAAGCTCTCTCCACCCCAGGGTGGGATCCTGGCTTCCCATGGTCCTTTAAGTTCTCGTATGCACATCCTGACTTATGGCAAAAGCCACGATAGGCCTAGAGGTCATCTCAAAGATTAAGAGTAAAACCTTGTCCAAATTTTTATAATGAATTGCTGAGCAAATGAATCCCTCTGAGGGAATCATACACAACAATTTACAAATGACTAGGATATGTAAAATAATCTGGCAATTCTTTTCCCAGAAATCCTATCATTCAAACAGGATTTCACCCTAATTAGTCATTATTTTTATTCAGAAGCACCAGTCAGAAAGCGCTGGGAAAGAAACCAAATTTAAACAGTTCCTGAAACAAAACCCTTTTTGTCGAAAAACTAACAGATTTATTCCTGTAATAAAAATTCCTACCCTCAAATCATGCACATAATATTACACCCATATTAATTCAAATTAAACTGGTGTGTACACGCACTTCTACAGCTTTTAACAAATAGAATACTAGATTTTAATTTCTGTAGAGACCAGGTAAGTGAAAATAAAAACCTTTATGGCTATTTATTGAATTAGTATTTTTCTAAATGCAGAACAAGAACCTAGATCTTTATTCCCTAAATGACTAATTACTAAATCAGTTTTGACATCTGCAACACAAAGCTCTCAAATATTCCAGGGCTCTGTAGAGAGCACGGCTCCAGCAAGCTGTACACTGTTGCTTTGACTGTTGGCTCTGGTTGGGGTGGGAGTGAAATGATGTTTACCCTCACACTTTATAAATCATCTGGGTCTGCTCAGAGAAAAGGCACTGGAATATTATTATTATTATTATTAATTTGTAACCTAAATTTTCTGAAAACTAGCTTCTTTCTCTATTGTAAATCCTTTGTCACAAGCATGTTCTGTCGTCTAAATCTTTAAAATGTTCTCAACTGAAATAAAGTGAGAAAGTTGGGGGTTTTTTCCCAAATGATATCTCACTGAAGAAAAATTTGGAGGGAAATAAGTCTTCCAGTTGACATTTGGTCATGTACCTCAAACATCTGTTTCTCATAAGCTAAAGTTGCATATTTCACCTATCCTGATGTCATTAAGTTATTATGTAGGAAAAATACAGACTTTTAAATAAAACAAAATTGAAGCAATAAGCCTAGTGGTTACAGCCACGGATTTTGGAATTAGACAGACATGGGTTCAAATCCGAATACCCCTCCCAACACCACCACTAAGTTATCAATTTCTGTAAACCTCAGATTTCTCATCTCTAAAAAGAAGAGAATAATACTTACATGTGGAGTTAGGTGCATAAATAGAGCTAATGGTATAAAGTGCTCAGCATGTTACGCAGCACAGAAAGCCACACAGTTGATGAGGCTCTACTGTTGCCACACAACAGTCACACTACACAGAGTGTATGCAAGGCTGTTACTAACCAAATTCTCATCCCATACAGCTTGGGAAGGGAGCGAACAGAGGTGGCTCAGGAGACACACCCTTGTTCGTTGTGTTATGTGCTACCCTCCTAACGATTTACTTACTAATAACATAGTTGAAAATGATTGGAAGCTGGAAACATGCAGAATTGAACACTCCCTTGCCAAAAAATGGGGTGGCCAAAGTGAAAGGATAGGAGGAAAGCAATGGAGAGGTCATGGAAAGGGAAAAGGAGGAAAAAGCACAAAGAGGAGGAAGCAGGAAGCATTCCTTGAGTTCATTCTGTCTGGCCACTCTCCCCAGCTGAGTGAAGGCACCGCTCACAGAAGCCACATGTTGGTCACGAGGCAGAAGAGTTACTGTCAGCAACACGCTGGAGAGAGGGTGAAGGAAGGCTGAAATAAAACTGTGTGTGTGGGACTTCCCTGGCGGCATGGTGGTTAAGACTCCACGCTCCCAATGTGGGGGGCCCGGGGTTTGATCCCTGATCAGGTAATTAGATCCCACATGCATGCCACAACTAAGGAGCCCGCGAGCCGCAACTAAGGAGCCCACGTGCTGCAATGAAGGAGCCCACCTGCTGTAACTAAGACCTGGTACAACCAAATAAATAAATAAATAAATAAATAAATAAATAAATTATTTTAACTGTGTGCCTGTACACACACATATATTACTTGATTCTGTAAAAGTGTATGGATATACATCTACATGGATTTTAAAGAATATATAGATATAGATGTCTATGGTGATATGATCCAGATCTACATATCTCTATATTGATAAATAATAGATAGATAGATAGTTGTGTATGGATATATATCTGGATATCTATCTATGTAAATAAATATAGATGTAGGTATATTTCTGGATCATATATAGAGATCTAGATATCTATAGATCTGAATTTTAAAGAATAGATATAGATATACAGATACATATGATATATATTAAGATCTACATATTCCATATATAATGATCCAGATATTCTTTAAAATCTAGAGTTATAGATACAAAGAGATAGAGCTAGGTTATTCTTTAAAAGTAGCATGTGCCTGCTTTTTAAATTTCTGTACACACAGTAGCCAGTACTACTACTAACACATCTAAAGACTGAAATTCTACCTCTACAGTAATGAAGAGCCCACCATACTGATTATTAATAAGCCAATTTTAATCTCACAAGAACGCCCTACTGGAAGCAAAGAATTCTTACAGATAAGGCAATCTTATTCCAGATATACAACTGAGTATTAATAAAACTTTCATTTTTATTGTGCTATAAATGTTTTTCTTTTCAACAGTTGGTCTATTTTTAAGGATGAATTGTTTACTCACACCTAAAAATATGTATAGGCATATATGTATATATACACATATGCATATATATATAACCATATATAACTAAAAACATAACATATATAGAATTAGTGTCAATCATTCTCTAAAAAGGATAAAAAGGCTTGATTTCAGAGCCTAGTTGTGGAATGTTTTTCAGCTTGAAGGTTTTTTTCCTATATTATGATCAATTATATTTAAATTATGTGTTTATTGAATAATAATGTATTCAGAGATTATTATATCTACAACAGGAATGTGACCCAGTCTATTTAACCTTTACACTACTCTAAAACTGGCTTTATTTTTCATACTAGTTTACTCATATTACTTTCTATCATCAATTTTTATTTCTTTATTTTATTATTCATATGAATATTAATTAAAACATTTCTGGATGTTTACCAAACACCACTGTGCTAAGTTCTTTACATGTGTTATCTTATTTTAATTATTACACAATCCCTATGAAGTGAGATCTATTGTTATACCCATTTTACAAGAGAAAACTGGGAGCAAGTAAGTAGCTTGCCACTTCTCACACAGCAAGTGAGAATAGAGCCCGGTTTGGACAACGCTGACCAACATCAGAACCCGGGAGGCACCATTCTGACTACAGTCAGTTCACAGTGTTTCAGATAAACAAGTCTCTTCTATTTGTCATTACTTGATAAATGTTTCCTATTGTTATACTAAATGATAAGATAATTTAAAAGAAAAATTAAATTTAAGACAGGCACTCCAAAAGTGTTACAATTATCTATGTTATGTATTTGTACCTAAAACATTTGTATCCCCTCCCACCATTTTGTTCCAGTTTCAGGTGAAAGCAACAAAATGGCTGCTTGATTTACATATGGTCTTACAACAATTGATGATTCCCCGAAACGTTGTCAGTGACAGTCTTGCTTTTCACAGTATCTAAAAGTTAAATTAAATGGGGTAATATTTGCTTTTATAAATTATGACCAGCAAAGACTTCCTAAATTTATATTTCAAAGCACCTTATAGAAATAAGAGAGGAAGAAATTGTCTACATGAGTCAGCATCGTACAGGAAAGAAAAAGCACGCTCAACTTGGGAGTGACCAGCAGTTAATGTAGTGCGCCTTGATTAGTGGTCAATTCTAAGCATTTTCTGTAAAAACACTTACTGCTTGAAGGCTTATGTATACAATGAAGCATGTTAAACAGCTTTTGTATCTGAAAGAGATATTTTTTTTGAAATAGTTTTCCTGGAATATTCCTAAAAACAATAGTTTGTAAGGTAGTGTATTCATCACTCATGAATGTTATATTACATCTGTAAAATTTGGTTTTTGACATAGACTCTAAAGATGACAGCATGCTTAATTTTAAATTATGCTAGGTAATTTTATTACAATAGATTATTTCTTTCTTAGAGATTTTAAAATATCGTACAAATTTTGCTATATTTAAGAGGTAAAGTAATTGTAAAATTCCAAATTTCTAATGAATTTGTAGGAGATAATTGACTTCATTAAATAAAAGAAAGTTTCAAATAAACAAATCTCCTTTAAAAGTTTAGTAAATTTAATCTATATTATTTCCCCGCATATAACAAAGTAGCTTCACTTTGTGCAAGAAAATAATTGCTTTCTCTGTTTCTTTTTCATGAATATCTGCATGTTAATATATGAAGAAGATATATACCTGATGGGTTTTCTTATGACCAATATATTATTTATCTGTGAAATTTTTATGGATAAGTTGTAAAGACTTAGGAACACTATCTGATTAATATTATTTTTTACAACATAAAGGTTTTGGATATATGACCATTTTACATACCCAAGCAAGATAAGATAAAGTATTTGGGGAAGGAACAAAGCATTTTAGTGTTGGTCAAATGCCTCAAAATATATTTTACACATGTATTTATGATTTTATAATAATTTCAATCTTTATTATCTATAATCCTATAAAATTCACCATGTGCCTTTATGCATCTTTATTCTAGGTCCTACCACATTGACCTTCCCCCTGACGAAACTCTATGCTCCCATCTATACCCCCCTCACTTGCCGTCACTTCCTGAAGTGAGTGAGACCCTCTCTGCAATCCCAGAGTACTTTGCTCCACCTCTCTGATACGATCTCCTTATTTTGCTTAATCTCTGCTTATGCACATGTCAGTTTCCCCTTTCCTTAAGGAGACGATCCTCACTGGCTTTTGGGTACAACCATCTTTAGCACTGCCCCTACTACGAACATTTATTGAATGAACTGATATGGATTATAATAATTTTCTAAAAGACAGCCTTGATTTAGATCAAGGGACTGTTCTCAGGCCCACAAACTGATACTTGTGGTGGAGGGCAAGGAGGGTTTGGAGAAAGTCTCATTATTAAAAAACAGCTTTCTTAATTTTTAAGATTTAGATGGATTTTTCATCATTAAGCTTTTAAAGACTCTCTAAACAAAAGCAAGCAGATAAGCAACGTGTCGAATTCATTCCAGATATCAAGTTTAAAAGCAAGCTATTCCTGGGCTTCCCTGGTGGCACGGTGGTTAAGAATCTGCCTGCCAATGCAGGGGATACGGGTTCCATCCGTAGACTGGGAAGATCCCACATGCCGCAGAGCAACTAAGTCCATATGCCACAACTACTGAAGCCTGCATGCCGAGAGCCCATGCTCTGCAACAAGGGAAGCCACGACAATGAGAAGCCCGAGCACCATAACCAAGAGTAGCCCCCCCTCGCCGCAACTAGAGCAAGCCCGCAGGCAGCAATGAAGACCCAATACAGCCAAAAATAAAAACAAACAAATAAATAAATTTATAACAAAAAAACCCAAGCAATTCCTGAAGTTCACTGAATGGCGAATAGAGGTTTTATCCATTTTTCTGAGCTCCAAAAGCAGAGAATAAACATGTTTTTACAAAGTGTACTATTCTCTGTAGTGCACATTATGAAAGCAAGTTAACTAGACATTTTCAAAAGGTAGTATAGATCATGCATGTGTGAAACCAAAGGAGAAAGTTAACAGTTTTTACATATTCTTCTGAGTTCCTCACTCTGGTTTTGCAAGCCATGACCTGGAAAGTTTGCCTACTTGTGTTTACTTTTCTATATCTAAGGAGTATAGCCAGTGAATTTTTTGGCTAACATTCATTGAGTGGCTGCTGTATGTCAGGCACCATTCTGACTTAACCCTCACAGCCACCTCATGTGGTAAATACTATCTTCTTTACAAACAGGAAACTAACACATTAAGAAGTTAAGTCACTCCTTAAACTCATGTGGGTGGTCCTGGGGCAAGAGAGGATTCCACCCAAGTCTGTCTGCTACTGCATTATGGTGCCTCCCACTGTGAATGCATCATTTCCAGAGATTATGAAAAATAACCAGTTGCCTAAATAAACATATTCTCCTCATTTAACATGGGTATGTCCATTTCTTCCACAATAATTTTCAAAGGTATGGGCTGATTCTGACTAAATTTGGCAAAAGAAATACATATTGAGCTCCCTTTGCTACTTAGTTTACTATGGTAAGGTGAAATATTCAAGAAGAGAGACCAGACAGAGGAAGCTTCTGAACAGGAACATAGCAGTAAGAACCTGAGTCCCTGGAAAGAAGACAGTTAAAGGCCAAATTTAGGGTAAGAGGGAACTCAGTGAGGTGTTGCCAGCTCAGACCAACAGCAAGGTTGCTGAGTTACTGTGCAAGCTGCCCATGTGAGAAAGTCTGAGGGTCACACTGCACAAGTTACAAGGATTAACAATTGTCCAAATTATCACTTAAGGCTAGAAGTAGATCAAATGACCTTTTCTTAAATATAGAGCCTCCAGAATCTATTTAAGGGAAATTCAGTTTTGACCAATCAAGTGTAAAAAACAATTTTTCTCCACTTATGAAGGAAAAAACAAAGGCTAGAATCAATATTTAGTAATATTACAAATTAACATTCAATATGTCCAATAAAATTGTAAGTCTTTTATCAGTGTTTTCTTTGTTGATTGGAACTTTTTAAAAGTCATTTATTTCATTAATTACTATTACTTTTGTATGTACTCTTTCTCAAATCATCCATAAAACTACTAATATCTGAAATTTTAATTCAGTTTTTCTGATGCTATGTAATTATCATGCACTAGATGTACAAATGTAAATATGAATATGCCTATCATGTCAGATTTCTTAATATTTCTGTTGGTTAATTATTTCTTTAAATGAGAGATCCTGTATGAGTAAGGAAATTTTACTATAAAATACAAATTAAAATAAATTATTCAAATAATACTTCTATAGACTAGTCACATTAAGCAAAGTATAAAACCTTGTGTAAGTGAGAAAATTATCTTACTAATATTACAGAAAAGGAATCATCTACCACGTAATTGAAGATTATTGCAACAAAGTAAGGGACATACAATCAAGGAAAAATTAGAGTAAAATTCAAGAATATTTTTGACTAGGACTTAGGGCTGTCAATCAAATTCATAGTCCATCTGTGTGTGTTTCTCACGTTTATTGTCCAAAAGATAATAAAGTAACAATTGCTGCCTTCACTGTGTCAAGGCAGATATGAGTAATTTCTGTAGGCTTTCCCACTTGTAAATATTACAGGGTTTGCACCATACCCAAGTGGATATCTTCATACTTGAATGGACCAGAGAATACACATTTTTTCCCAAATGTATTTTTTGTATTAGAGATAATGATACTATGCAAATTAGCAAGGCTTAATGTTCCTACCAATATCTGATGATTTGAAATCAGCCCGTGGTTAACAGATGGCCTCATCATTCTGGAACATAATTGATATTCTCTTTGAAAATCTCAACAGAAAGGCCAATGGACATATATTCCACCTGGTCCCTTAAGGAACTGTCATTTCTAAATAGGAAACTTTCCCAAACAACAGAATTTATTAACAAGTTCCTAAATTTCATATCCACCAAGAGCAAATGTGTCCCTTCCAAATTTCCCCCAGTGTTCTAATTTTGTATACTTTTCAATTATATTTTAAAATTTTGTATTTGGGTTGCTTGTTGAATAGTTTTTAAGATTTCTGAAAGACACAGTTATCACACTAACTCACCCAGAGGTGAATTTCTTGACAAAAGTCCATGAACTTATTGAGATTCACAGGGGGAGAAAACAACTATGTAATCAGATCGGGTGTACATCCAGACAGAGTTCAGACAAAGCAAACGGAGCCTGGCATGCATGAAAACGTCAAACTACAAGAATTGATAAGACTGTAAGAGCATTTGCGGGGCAATTGTATCATATGCACACCTGTACACCGGGACTACAATTTCACATTCAATGGCTGGATACTAAACAGAAACAGCTTGTGTTTGCCATTGACGTGAACTGTCAAAACCAGCCTTGCACCAGCACAGATATCATCCCAACAGCTCACTCTAATCACCAAGCATCACCCAGACTTCCTGAAATAAAGTAAGCCCATCCCTGGGATGGTGGGGAAAAATGAGCCTTACAGAGAAAGAGTGGCTGAGACCAGGTGTGATTGATGAGCCCTCTCATTTATACAATGAGATTCCAATCCAGGCTGAAATAACTAATGTAATGAAAGGGAAAAGACTAGTAAAGATTAATGAGTTTTAAGAACTGTACCCTCTGTTCTGAAACAAATGTGACAGCAAATAGTTACCACTTCCAAAGAGTAGTCTTTTTTTTTGTTTTTAATCTCTGAAATTTCTAATTCTTTTGAAGTTTCAACTGTGATATTTTAAATTCAGTAATCAAGATTTTGTTAGAGAAAATCGAGCATAGGGAAAAGATATACAATAATGAGAGAAAAAATGTATACCTCTCCTACCAGGAAAAAGTCCCACCTCCATACCTTGGGCCACAAACACCACCATACATATAACTTAGCTAGGATCATTGAGGTACAGATAATAAATTCTCAGACATTTAGCAATTTATTGAAGAGAAATACTCACACCATGAGCTACATAAACTCATTCTCTAAATGAGAATATTTTAAAAGATATTGACTACAGATGTTTCAAAGTAGAATTTAAGGTCTCACTGGGTGTCTCCAACTGGTGATCACTCTGGCGTAAGCTTAACTCTTTTAGTGAGGTCGTTCAAATTCCTGTTTTCCCTTCTCAACTTTTCACCCAGCAAGCAGTCATTGTTACATTTCAACACTTCTTTACATCAAGCACCTAATATAAAATGGGAACAGCTGCAATTTCACTGCCCAGACCTTTCTTCTGCCCTTACAACATTTGTTCTGTTAATGTAGGTTAATTCTGCAAATAACACTTCTGTAAATTGTTCTTGCAAACTGCTACACCATTTATGTAAGGACTTCTGTGAACTTTGAAAAATTAATGCCTTTAATTTTGGTTGATGGCAACATCCGCAGAGCTCTGTAAATTGCACTTTAATGAGATTTTGCTACAGGGGATAATCTGCTACTGACAGAGGAACATCTTGAAAACATCTGTAGACCTATAATTTCTCTATGATGCTTAGAGCCCACCACAAGACTCCAAATACAAACCCAAAATAAAGGGGGGAAATGAAAAGTTCTAAATGAGAATACAACCTGTTCTTTAAAAGCAGAAAGCCCAGTGTGAAAAGTTTCAGGCACTAAAAATAAATCAGTTTTTTTGAACTGATTAACATTTAGCTTTATTTAATTAAGAAAGACTATTACTGTCTCCACTGCTGTGCATCTGTATATAATGAAGCAAACAGCAGTAGGTATAAGATACCACTGAGGGATATGCCCAAGGAACTCTGCGCTATAGGTGCAAAGGAACGTCTATTATTGTTAAGTAACTGACATCAGAGTCTTACTTTAATGTTGTCATAAATAAAAGGAAGATTTCCACAGATGCCTTCACATATGGTTTCTTATTTATCTCTGATGGAGACTGGGAGTTCGATTAGATGCCAAAATTAAATGATTTAAATAGACAGCTGCATAATGGAAACTACTAAATAACACCTTTTAAACAGTTTCTATTTATAGCAGGTCTAAATCACAGAAGGATGACAGATTTTATTTTGCTTACGCTAACACTGCTTGTTTCTCTAATGCATTACTTCTAAAGCCCCAGTTACCTTACCCTAATGTTCACTCTAGATCGTGTTCGTGAACATGCCACGTTTAGAATGGCAACTTTGGAAATCACGTCTCATTTTCCACAGTCAAATCTACTTGAAAAGCAATCTGCTTTAAAAGTATACCATATTCTTTACCTTGCACAGATTGAAATAAGCAGAAGGTAACATAAGATATTATGTCATATTCTTCACCTTCTATGCCATGAAATTAATAGCTATTTGTTAGAATCCTAACACAGACACCATAATTTCATGCCTATAAGGCTTACATCTTTATCATTGGACAGAAATTAAGCAAAAACTGCAGAATTAAATGAGTACATAATGAGACACAAAGAAACTGCTATTTCTGGAAAACTTAAATATATTAACAGGTTTCGTCCATGTTTTAATTAGTCCTTTGAAGTCTAAATTGTGTGTGTGTTCTAAAATAAGTGAGAAATAAGAACAATTTAATAGATTCTCAAAACTAAATCTGAACAGCCTCATGGTGTATTAAATGAGGGAAGCTTATTATTACTCATTAGTAGAAACTTTTTAAAAATTTTAACTGTGCCTGGATACTATCAAGTACCCCCATGTTTTCTATGATTCCTCCACTCCCAGCAATAATCAGAGTCCAGGCTAAGTCAGTTTCTATTCTTATGCAGTATATAAAATTGCAGCTGGAAGGGAGCAGCAATAGGATACATTGAGGTGGAGGTCTCCAAAGGGGAGAAAGAATATATAAGGGAATGACTAGCAGGGATGTTACCTATAATATCCGATCAACCCAGAAGAGTGATGTTACATGCATGGAGCATTAAGCATGAACATCTGTCTCCTGTCTCT
This sequence comes from Lipotes vexillifer, assembly GCF_000442215.2. NCBI lineage: Eukaryota > Metazoa > Chordata > Mammalia > Artiodactyla > Lipotidae > Lipotes > Lipotes vexillifer. The sequence continues at coordinate 232,658 of NW_006782180.1, forward strand.
AATCTTCCCATGATTGGAAGTTGTAGGTGTGACTGTAGGGTTCCCCTATGTCCTTGGGTCAGTTACTGGGACTCACTTTTAGCTCAGCTTGGGGTCAACATCATGTTTTTCTCTCTCTTCCACCCCTCTGAGATTAGTGGTCTTGTACCTGAACCCATTCATCAAAGGCCCATCCCCACCTCCACTCATAAGTATGCCAAAGGAGTCCCTTGTGCACAGCTAAACAGTTCACTCTGCAAGTGCAAATAAATACATGTTTGGTATTGTGATTATCCCTTGCAAGTAGTACATCACCAGTTTCAGAATAAAGATATTTGGGGGAATAATTCAGATAATTAAGATCATTAGGGTACAGAATACACCTCTCAGACATCTCTAGTTGCTTTTTAACACAAAGAAAAACCTACAATCATGAAGTTGATTATTACTTTTTCTTCTCAGGATTAGACTTTGTCAAAATATGACGTCTGAATACAAAGAGCGACATCTTTTGCTTTCAATAATAAATGTTACTGCAGTATGTTCATTATTTACTACAAAGAAGCTGTTATCTTTCAAAACTCATCCTGGAAAAACAAGTGTTGTCAATTGTTTGCTACATACTATAGATCCAGGCTGATTCACAAATTTTTCTGCCTTTTTCTCCCATACATACAGATTTAACCTCTTATATGAATTTATAAAACTAATCCTTCCTTTAGGTATGAAGCATTTAAGTTCTATCAATCCACATGACCCAGCTTCTTGTATTAATGAAGGAAACTTTGGAGTCCAACAAACTTTTGTTGGAATATCATTTCAGTCACCTCTGAGAACTGGGACTTCTGAAAACTATCTCTTTAAACCTTGGTTTCCTCATCCACAAAATAAGGGTAAAAGGGCTTCCCTGGTGGCGCAGTGGTTGAAGAGTCCTCCTGCCGATGCAGGGGACACGGGTTCGTGCCCCGGTCCAGGAAGATCCCACATGCCGCGAAGCGGCTGGGCCTGTGAGCCATGGCCGCTGAGCCTGAGCGTCTGGAGCCTGTGCTCCACAACGGGAGAGGCCACAACAGTGAGACGCCTGCATACCGCAAAAAAAAAAGGGTAAAAATATCTATGCTGCTGGGCTGTTGTGAGGATTAATTATGATTATGTATGTAAAGCAGAGAATCACATATGTAAAAGAGTCACAATAAATATTAGTTTCTTATATTAGTCCTCTTTTCTTCTCTCATTTTTTTCTCCTTTCTTGGTCAGTTATTAATTGCTGCTAGTGCCATACTTCCCCCTACCTAAAATGTTTCAATCAAGTGGCCATGTCTTTTCACAAATAGTTTTCAGGACCATGGAGAGATCTCATGTGCCCTTCCACATGAAATATATGCATTCTGCTGTCCCGGGGGGTAGTTTGCTGATTTATTCAGTAAATATATCCTGAGTTTCTATATAGGCATTATGTTAAGTTCTGGAGAAACAACATTAAACAAAACAGACAAGTTCCCAAAACTGTGTGTGATGCTATAATTCAATAGAGAGTAGACATTAAACAAATAACTGAACTCTCTCACTAACCCTGCTCCCCAACCAAAAAATAACAAATACTAACTGGATAGGTAGGATAAACAAAAAGTTCAAAGTTCTAAGAAAGGAATCCTTACAAAACCTTGGGGAATTGGGGATGGCAGGTTATCAGGTATAACTTTCTCAAGAGGTGACATTTTTGCTGAGATCTTAGGGATGAATAAGAGATAACCAAACAAAAAAGGATGATTGAAGAGCACTCCTGAAGCAAAATCACTTGACGAACTTAAGAAAGACAAGTACTGCTATTGTGAAGTGATGAAGGGGTAGCACGATGGGAGGTGAGGAGAGTAAGGGCCTTGCAGGTCATGCTGCGAATACAGTAGAAATATGGGAGACTTGTAAATCTGGCCCATCAATTTTTTTGAAACTCCTACTTTCTGTTTTTTTTTTTTTTTTCTGTACATGAATTATAACATTTTAAAGTCAGGATTTTATATTTTTGATTTCTCTAAAAATTGTAAGATCTGGCCACACAGGCCTGCATTTCCACATGAAGACAGTAGAAAACCTCTTCACTTGGTAGACAAGGCATGAGCTTTCCGTGTGCCGCTGTCTCCATCACTCAAATTCACTCATATGCATTTTCTGTTCACCCCCTGCAGCCCTGTAAGTTTGAAAGCCCAGATATTGGTTTCTACCTTATCCTTCAGATCCAGCCCTGATTTTGTGTCTAATTATGAGGAGTGAATCATTGCTCTGATTCTTGTGGTTACATCTTTTTTTCAGCATTTGTTTATTTACTTATTTATTTGGCTGCACCAGGTCTTAGTTGCGGCACGTGGGATCTTCGTTGCCGCCTATGGGATCTTTAGTTGCTGCGTGCGAACTCTTAGTTGCAGCATGCAAGATCTGGTTCCCTGACCAGGGATCGAACCCAGGCCCCCTGCATTGGGAGCATGGAGTCTTAGCCACTGGACCACGAGGGAAGTCCCTTGTGGTTACATCTTGATATCCAGCCCTTCTGGAATATTTTCCAAAATAAGTGTCATCTTTTCACACTTCTAGCACAGGGATCTCCAAGCAAGGCCAGCTTCCCACGGTGCTATTCTCCACCCTCCTATTGGGAGGTCCCAGCTATGTTTATTTGTTCTACTAGATGTTTTCTTTGGCCATACTCTCCAGATACTCATTTGCTTCCCAGTGGATTTATAGTTCAGTAGTGGTTTGTACACTTACCCAGCCAACAGGTATAATCACAAACTTCAGTTTCTTCCCATCTTTTTTTTTTTTTCATCTTTCATCCATTAGGCATTGAAAAGTCACTTCTTAAATTATAGCAGATAGATTGATTTCAAGAAACCCTCTTTTTAAAGAATAACCAAAGACATATAGAGAGGATGAGTTTGTGATAAATAATTATTTGGAACTCAACTATCCAGTTCCCTCAATTAATCACATTTTTCTCAGCACTTTACTTCTAAGAAAAAGAAGCAAATAAAAGATAATAAAGTTTCAAACACAAAGGTATATATTTCCAGAGGCAATCATGCAGTCTAGTACAGTCTCCTTCACCTTTTCCATCCCCTTCTGAACTGATTTTCAATGAGAATAAATCTTCAGAATGGAGACGACAGAAAGCACTACAAGATCCCAGGTCATCAGAGAAATGCACAATTATATTCAATGCATTTCTCACATACGAAGAAAGGAAAGCGCCTGGCCTAGTGCCCTGTGTATAGTAATGGCCTAATTTTTGATGAATAGAATCAAATGCAGACTAGTATATTTTACAGGGTCATAACATTAAAGTGAACCATAATATTCACTTACCAGGGATATTCCAACATTTCTAGAGAAGTAGAGATTTTATTAACACTGAATAGTTCCTATTAAAGCTATTAATAAGCAAGTAGATGTCACATAAATAGCATAATTTCTAGGTATTTGTTGAAGAAAAATTATCCAAAAGATTTCCCTTAGAGATTGGTTGAAATCACTTCCTGCTCTGGTAGCCTGCGCCATCTCCCTTGCTGTACTTGTTAGCATCCTACTCACAGCTTTTTTCCTATTTGCCAATGTTAATGGCCCTTTTCCTAACAGCATCCTAAGAGAGGCCTAAACCCCATCAGCTTTGTGTCCCCTGGCCATTGTGGCTCCAATTTGTATCACTGTTGTCTTTATCAATTTGTCCAGCAAACCTGAGGTAACTGTGCATTTTGGGATTCTGCTAACATTTGTCTTTTGCTACAAAGAGCTTTAGGGGAAAAAATTATTCCAAATGGCATAACGGATGTTTTAGTCTCTAAATTTCTTGGGAGTTTAAATTAAAATAAAAACGATATGCTTTGTACATAGATTTTCTTGTACTTAAGCCTTTAATGCCAGCTAAATAACAAAGGGGGCCATTAATGTAAAATTCAGCCTAAAGTCAATTGTATTACAAGCACTCTTAATGCTTGTACATTCTTAATGTAACAAGAAGTCTGAAAGGCACTTAACTGGATACAGCTGTATGCAAATTTGCTTTAAACTATGAAGGTTAGAAACAGACATTATTTTAATCTTGAAAAATAAACCACTGAGTCTCCAGCATTTGGGTCTGTTAAACTCATCTACTAATGATTCCGCCATTAAACCGTAATAAAGTGTTTGAAAGTTGATCCAGTCTTTTGCACATGGTAAACAAAGAGATTGGAACTACAGCAGGCTCTGCCAAAAACCAGCAAGAGGATTATTGCATATATACATCCTCATGCAGCTGTCATTCACCCTGCTGTATTATATGTTTTGAGATAATTAAACAAAAAAATACGTGACATTTATCTAAAACTCACAAATTTGCCTTTTGGGAATGGAGCACAATCCATAGTCTGATTCAGAAAGCTATTATTCAATAGATAATGAATCAGGATTTTAAAGATGAGAAAATAAAATAGTCACAAATAAAATGTTGGTGGAGGTACTAAAGATTTGTCTCCTTGATTATAACTGGTCCTATAAGGAAGCACACAAAATACCATTTCCAGGCATATTACATTATGCTATCCATAGTTCCCAAGTAGAAAGCTAAAGTACACCTATATGTATCTATAAACAAATTGTTTGTTAAATCATGCGTTATGTAGACGGTTTCCTAAAATAAACTGAACAAAAATCTTATTACGAAATAGGAAGTAAGAAATGATCTCATGGAACGAATGGATCATTCTTGGTTGAGTGTGTTTACTATTTTTAAGCAAAATCACTAATATCTTGAATATTTTTTAAATGCTGCCAAGTTAAAGTTGATAACACCCTTAGTTTCTTTTTTTTTATAACCCTAATATATTTTGGAATGTAAACTTCCAAGTAAATATACTTCAAAATTAAATATTGCTGTTACAATGCACTGTAATTGTAACCATTTTATTAACTTGAAAATTCAAAGAGATTTTTAAATTATTATTTTATTGATCTTATCTGGCTTGTTTTGTTGATTAATGCAAATAAAATTTATGTTATTTGTCATTCATGGCCACATCCCCAAAAAAGAGCAAGAATGAAAGAAAAAGAAAGATAGATGGAATGATAGAGTAGTAAAGGGAAGACAAGGGAAAAGAGAAGGCAAGGGAAAAAACATTCATTTCTTCAACAATATTTAATTATAGTGTACTATGTGTCAGGCATATGTAAATGCAAGGGATGCAGTGATGAATGAAAATAGACAAGAGTCCTATCCTCATGGAGCTTTTCATCTAATTAAGAAGCCAGATATTACTGAAGTAATGATACAAAGGATACAAAAATTACAATTGTGGTATATGGTAAAAAGAGTTTTCTATAAAAATTTAAAACAGGAGGTTAGGTAAGGTGTCCTGAAGAAGTAAAAGTAGAACTATGAATTAAAGATTAGATGGGGGCAGGCAAGGAGGAGAAGGTTAAGCAGTGGTCCCTACGAAAGAACACGTGTGAAGGCACTGTGGCTGCCTTGGAGATGGTAAGATAAAGGAACTGAAACAATGGTTATGTGTCATGGAATCATGTTGCCAAAGGAGACTAGAGATGTAGGTCAAAGCTAGGTCACACAAGGTCTTCTAGGTCTTGCTCAAGGTCTTGGTCTTTATCTACTGGGAAAAATTTGATTAATTGGAATCATTGAAGACTAATTTTAAGTAAGAATTTGTTATCACCATATATGCATTTCAGAAGGATATATCTAGCTGTAGTGAAGAGAATAACATGAAAGAAAACAAGTGTGAATATGAAAAGATCAGTTAGGAAATGTTGGGGGGTGAAAGGGAACGATGCCTTGGAATAGTATGCTAGAGATAACAGGAAAAGAAGTAGATGTATTGGAGAAACATATCAGAAGTAACACTGATAAGAATTAATGACAAATGGCATATACGGGTTGTGTTTCTGACAGGTATAATTAGATAAACGGTGATACCATTCATTAAGGATGAGAAAACCAGGAGTGGAGCAGGGAAGAAAAGAATTTTGAATATGTTGAATTTGAGATGCCTTTCACTACACCCTATAATAAATTTAGAAGTATTAAGTTGTACATTGTGAAATTTTATAATATTAGTAATTTGTTCTAGTTAGTAATAAGTTCTTTAAAAAAAATACAAATCACAAGTGATATGGAATATATACAGCATCAAGATATTTCCAACTAGAGTCCTATATACAGTCTAACTAATGATCAAGCCTGAGAATAGAATAAAAGCATTTTCACACATGCAAATTCCCAAATACATTTATTCCTTTGGACAGTTTCTCAAGAAGTTAATGGAGAATACGTTCTACTAAAATGGGGGTATAAATCAAGATTGAGTTAAATAAAGATTCAAAAACAGAAGACCTAAACACAGAGCTTTTGTACAGCATCAGATGACTTGGCTGGAGGTACAAAGAAATTAAACAAATAGAAGAGTAAAACAATTATTCACTCCAGGAAAAAAGTTATATAATTTTAAAGTGTAATCATAGGGTACCACTTGGTTTAAGAGTGAACAATACTTACGCAGTAAAAATAATACAGAAAACATGAAATTTTGATAAATTGAAGGATGAGTATTAAGACAGTCTCATCTGGCCAGATGAACAAGGACACATCTTTCTGAAACTATGTGGCTGTCAGAGCAATGCCTGACACACGTACACCTTCCTCTGTGTGATAAACGCTGCCTGGCATGCTAAGAAACCATGACCCTTAACCTTCCTTCCCTAGGAGTCAGGAATCTCCCCTGTCCTCTCTACTACATCTTGGGTGGTGGGTCATTTCACTAAAGCTTGCTTTATCTGCATTCTATGAGAATGTCTCTACCTCATGTAAAAGTACACTCACTTAGGGAGAAGGTGTAGCCTCCCTCTAGCTTGACTTCTGACCTTTGATTGCAGCACACAATTTTTAAAAATTTGTTATGAAACAGAACAATGCAAAACCTAATTCACCCTTTGCTGACTCTACAGAACTTAAGGTTTGTTGCCCAACACAGCTGGAAGGGGCAGAAGTGGACCAACTTTTACAGAAGCAAGTGGTGCCATGTGAGGGAAAAGCAAAGATTTTAAAGGACCTAGAAGAGGAGGAACTTGAGGAAACAGATCTGATGGAGAACATGAAAGATGCACCCCAAGAGACTAGAATTAAGGATCCTGTGAGCAGACACAAAATCCTAACACACTCTAACTGTGCATGGATTGGATTATACTACTGAAATCTGAAGAAAAGAACTGGTAAAAACTTATTCTGAATTTTGTGTTTGTTCAGCTAAATTTTTTGCTTGCTATGCTCTTCCTTCCTCTATGAAATGAGACCAATGTCTGGGTTTGACTAACGATTTTTTTTAGGTTCCCAATTAAGTTCCATCTTTTCAAGATACTCTCCATACTATTTACAGTCATCACAGAGCTGCCAGTCTGCCCCCATACTTTAACACTTCATTCTTCACTGATCACTCTATTACCTTAACATTTTCATGCAAATATATTACAAGGACCTGAGTTTTTAAAACAATGTCTTAAGTTTCTGTATTTCCCACAACAATAAGCACAAAGGTAAGTGCCTTCAGGGCGCTGGGTAAACACTTTATTCTTTACAGTTTGATGTTATTACAAATACACAGCAACGTACACATGCCCATGTACGTAATCTGTGTTCAATCCATTTTAAAAGTAATCTGTCTATATATCTATCTATATTGTCTTGAGAAATTTCTAATATTTCTGATTATAATTTTTAAATTGTTAGTTATTAAACACAGTCACTATTACAAATTAAATTGTTTTTATATATAAATTATCTTAAATATATTTAAGTTATCTAAATAAATTATCTTTAAAGTAAAGGTAATATATACTCAAAATCATCACTTCCTAATTATTTACCACATTTTACTGCTATCCTGCTCTTCAGGTCATTTACATCCATCACACCACTATGGTAGAAATACATAATTGTGCACTACTGACATCCCTTCCCAGCTCTGCGTCACATTGGTAAAGTGACATTGTCAAGGTGGGAGTGTTTACATCATGAAATTTGAAGAATGCCACAAAACAGGCCTTATATTTTGTTGCTTTTGTTGCCTATTCGGTCTAATGCAGATTAAACTTAAAATTGTGTTGTGTCTATATCCATTACATTGTGAATAACACATAAAATCAAAGAAGCAGTCTTCCAAAATTTGAAAACTGTTATCCTATTTGGCAAAAAGTTATTGACACCATCGACTAACAAGTGAGTTCCAATATTTTCTTCATTGGTTCATTTTCGTCATACCATAAACAACAATGTCAACCAAGATTCATGCTGGAACTATATGCATTCATCAGCTGCAACCATATTTGGCTGCAGGTGAAAGAGTTTAGCAAAATAAAGAAATCATTCTGGGTGAATAAATTGGCTATGTGGAATTTACAATCAAGAATGTGGTATATTTTATTTTTAAATTGTACAATATATAGTCTTTACATAAAGTTTATAATAATAATAATATATAAAAATACACATTTTTCATAATAATAATATATAAATATTATATTATATTTTATAATTTATATTAATTAATTAATTAATATTATATTTATTAATATAATATATATTATATATTATATATATAATATAATATACATATAATATATATAATATATATTATATATTATATATTATATTATATATATTATATTATTTATATTATATTATATTATTTATATTATAATAATAATAAATACATAAATACACATTTTTTCATGGAGCAAGTTATTAAACATTTGCCAGTATAGCACTGCCTAGGATAACTGTTTACAGTGCCAATTCCCAGGCCTCAATCCCTCAGATTAAATTACTAGATCTTGGGTAAGGCCCAGAAATCTCTTTTAAACAACTCTTTTTTTCTTCAGTGGAAGCTTTAAGTTTGATTAGGGAAGAAGAGAAAAATAAACAAAATGAAATATATTGTTTGAGTTGAGAAGAGTTCTCAATACCAACAGATGAGTCCATTAAGAAACCAGCAGATAAAAGTGACTACCTTCTCTTTTGGAGGAGGGAAAATAATTTAGTTTAATGATTCTGCACTGGATATTATACAAAGCAAATCTTTTTTGTGAATTAAAACTAAAATCTTTTTATTCAAAGAAATACTTATATCCTAAACTACTCATTTATCACCATCACTGTAGTCAAGACTAGTGTGGAAACGAGAAGCCATTTCGGAATTATACATGAAATATGGAAGTCAATTGTAGTTTTTCTTTATTCTAGAAAACTAATACTATTGAAAGTTGTCTTCAAGCATAAGGTGAAGATTTGGTTCATGGAATGTTGCACTGAAGTGTTCTCTGTTGAGAATACCAAGCTGCAACTTGAGCCATTGAAATTTATAAATTCTATCTTTCTAATTACCCCTTTAATATTTTATCAATATATCCATCCCATCATAGACAAATACTTTGAAACTTTTTCTCCTGGTTTTATGACATGATATTCCTTTATTATATGACCATCTAAATGGCTCTATCCATAGAAATGGGTTTTGAAAACAGTTTTAAGCCAAACTAGTCGCTTCTAATGAGAGGCCATTAGACAGCCGGTTACTGATTCAATTCAATTCTGTTAATCACTTTTAATGTGTTCACATCCAATCCCTTGTGATTTTATGTTGTTATTGTTCAACAGTAAGAAAGGAATAGCGAGCCTGCCCAGAAATGCCAGCTGAAACATTAAAATGGATCAAGAAAACTATTCATACAGTTATCAGAATTCTTAGTACAAAGAGATGTAGAGTAACTATTTGAGTCGATTCAAACCTATTTTCTCACCTCATCCCAAAATAAAAAAGTACACGCTGCACTTCCTTAACCAATTTTGTACATTCACTGTCCCCATGCATTGCACATTGAGACATACTCAAGTTATGTAGGTGGGCTGTAATATAGTAGCCTTGATATGATTAGCTGTAGTTACCTCTAAAAGGCCACATTCTCACATTTTTGCAACATATTTAAAAGTGAAAAGAAAATTTCTATATCACTTGTGAGAGAGAAATGATTTCCGACAACATTAAACAGATCCTGTTTTCTAGACATCCTCACTTCTGGGAGCCAGCGGAAATCAAAACATGATAAATCTTCACATAGCAGAAGCCAAGCAGGTTCATCACTTTATCTGTCCTTAATATCTAATTCAAAAGTAACCAGCTACATTCACAGCAGGGCTTACTAGATAAATTAATTCAAAGCCCTTACCAACCTTACAATAACTAGAATTAAACTTTGCTTGTCAGGAGCTTAACTATGGCAAAAATTTAAATTAAAAAATGTCCTTTTGAAAGTTTTGAAATGAATAAACACAATTCATTTGTGACACTAGAGACAATTTAAGTTTTGCAATTAAATAACCAAAGGAAAAATCACATTAAATCCTTTTTCTGAAAGTATTAAAAGTTAAAGAATCATGCTTAAAACGAAAAGTCCTGGGTTTTCCTGGTCATAATATTAACACACTTACCATCATTAAATTTGTAATATAATAAAAATAACACTCCCTATATTTATTTAGCTACAAATTCTTTAATACACAATTAAGCACACATAAGAAGTGTGGTTAAACTTTTGTAAGTAGAATATTATCTGGAGCTTCAAATTATATATATTTAGAAGGCAGGAATGTTTTCTTAGTTCCAGAAATTGATAGGCCACTTCCCCAATGTTAATTACTTACAGTATAAGTACAAAGAAAACTCATCAACATAATTTGCTAATATTAACTTCCTTTTGGTTTCAATCTCTTATTTGATTTTTAAAAAGGACTTTTGGAAATCCATGAACATGGAAAGCTCATCATATATTATAACTAATAAAAAAAAAACAATTTTTGAATGCACATTATCCAATGTGATATTTCTCACCTGATAAGAGATGCAAGTTTTATCAACTCGTTGTTTGTCTAATGTTGAGGATGTATTTTTTGAAATATATTTTAAATATTTTTTTGGATCAAATGAAAGTGTCTCTCTTATTCTTACTACTGCCAAGCCTATGACTTACACACAGTTTAATTATTCAGATGTTTATTATGTTCTACATAATGAAATTTGGACCCTCATATTTTCTTCCTACATGCTCCATGCAGGCTGCAATTATAGCCACAGATATCTGTTTATTTGATGAATTTTGCTTCTTCTGCATAGTTTGATAAATATGGAAATAAGTCAAAACCTACTTTATATACAGTAATTAAAGTGAAAAATCTAGTCATGATGCAAATCCTTAATTGGACTCCAGGAGAGATATGCAGAATTTCTCTTTAATAATATGGGATGACTGGGGACAGAAAAACAAAGCACACTAAAATATGGTTTAGAAGTACAATTAATCACAAAACAGAAAACAACCAATTTAGCATAGCACATTCAGTGACTCTCATGGCTCAGGTAATGTTCTTTTAATCATCTGGCTCTAATATTAAGGTTGTGTCTTGTGCATCTGAAATAAAATACAATATATATGCTGATCGTCAGTGTGAAAAGTGATCTTTGGTCTAATTTGTAAACAGAGCCCTTTCACAGTAAAATGCTTAGACTACTTAATGACATGTAAGTGAATGATCAAAGCAGTACAAAATGGTTTTAACTGTATTCTTTAAATATATTAATATTTTAGACAAAAATAAATAAATAAGCCTTCAGAGCTCATGATAATTTGTTAGTTCTTGTGCAAATTTTGTTTGGTCCTAATAAAGTAGAAACAACTAGCCAAGATATGTTTTAGGCTTATGACAATATAAAGGATACACTTGTTAAGTAAAATTAAATGAATGCATCCTGAGATGGTACAGATGTGGCTGGAAAACAAATAATGAAAACATCTAAGTAATCTAAGACCGCAAGTATTTGTTTTCACGTGCAATACATTCATTTCTCTAATCAGCTAAAAATTAACCATCATTGTACCCTAATTCGATTATAAAGATATCATTCTCCATATAGGTTTTTGTAATACCTCATTAAAGGTATAATTATATGAGTTGGCTTAACCAGAAAAAAAACTGGATTTATTGTGTTACTTTGTTTAACTAGAAATCCCATTATTCTGTTCTACTGTAGAAAATGTCTCAGCCCCATTGATAAGTAGATGAGAGCACTGTGTTAGAATCTGGAAATAGTCCATCTCCAAAGTTATTCTGAATTGTACAAGTATAACCAAAATGCCCATGTGTTTGTGTCCTGAGAGGGACCAAAAAAGAGGCTTATCCCTCCATGCCTCATAGGTGCTTGATGACATTATCACTAGGATCATTTTTCTTTTCCCCAGATGTGTCCGTCAGGAGAGCCCATGACTGCAGCCTTCATGCTGAGAGCAGCTGAAATCAGAGAGGCTTGATGTCCAGTATTCAAATCACTGCAAAACTCTTTCTAACCCAGGATGCCAAACCTTCCCAAACAGATAAAAGGAACCAGAGACAATTGAGTTTAGATGGAGTCTTCTGGTTTCCCAAGATGACCTGACATCTCTATGAGGCACCTGCCATAAAACTTAAAGTCTTCAGGGAGGCTGCCCTTTGATGTCTTACTGACAGCCAGCCACCCTTTGATGTCCTGTGGCACACGTTTTCATTCGCAAACTGAAGCACAGTTTAATAGCAAACAATTTCTACACCCAACCAAGGTAATATTGATGTTCATCTCTAGAACACATACTTACAACCAAGAAAGTGGAAAATGTATTTTGTTTTGATATGTAGAAAATACGTGTGTGAATTTAATTTTAATTGACCCAATGTTATAAATATCCAAACTTAGGGTGGAAGATAGATTTACTGTGTAAATTTCACATTGGACAGTACACTTTCCTTACAATAATATTTTTAATAATATAATACATAAGGTCCTAATCTTTTCAGATAAATATGGTAGATTTAGAAGTAAATGTGTTATATTTAACTACAATATTCTCAATAACTTTCAGAAATATTTAAAAGATGGAAACATTTTCTTATTTACGGAATCTTTGGTTCTCCACCAAAGATTTCCATTAAAAATAGAGCTTTACCTTTGGCTAAAAGATTATTTCCATTGTTCTCCAATGTCAAATGTCCCTAATATCAAATTCTGGAAATATTAACTGCAGAATAAAGGCCATCTATCCTTCTCCATATCTTTAGACAAATTAATAGTTTATTTTTCTCTGCAGTTCAAATTAAATGACATCGCATACCTGGACTTTTCCAATGTTGTTCATAAGAAGAAAAGCCAAGAAATAATGCCTCTCAGTAGCGCTGGAAGACAATTTTCTAGTTGTATTAGATGGACACCTTTAAACTACCTGCATCCATTTTGATTTTATCCAGTAAAGATATAATTATAATCATACACTGGACAATTGTATCTATATTATTTAGGTAGTAACCAAATAATATAATTAATTGGTAATTAGTCCTCTAATTCATTTGCTGTTTCCAACCAAAATACTTTATTGGTCTCATATTGTAGAAATTGCTTTATTACTAAGAAAGTCTAAAATAGGTTCAATTTTAAACTCTGTCATGTAGAATTGCCTTTATATTCCATAATATTTGAAATATGATAAAACTACAAAATGCTCTTTATTATCAAGATGAAATCATGTCCCCTAAAACTAAAATATTTATTCCTGAAAACTTTAGCCTATGGTAATGTAACCCAATAGAGAGATATTTATTTGGGAGACTTACAAACCTTTATAGATTTACATTTCACTAGCAGCTTTCTTTTCCATAACAAAAATCCAAAAAGTTTCACTCTATTACCAGACTGGTTGTGTTACTAGTCATACAACTATTTCTTAAGTGTCTATATGGTACACAGACTTATGCTAGCTGTATTATTTTTAAAATTTTAAAGACTGAAAGTATGCAACAGTTTCAAAAGTACAACAGATTATTGCCATCATTTCCACAAAAAAAAAAAAGAAAGAAAGAAAAGGATGGTAAGAAGTAAGGAAGGAAGAAAGAGAAGAATTACTAAAACAATGTCTCCTGGTGTCTGAAAATAATACTGACATTACCATGTAGAAACAACCTCAGCCTTCTCATAGGTTTAATTGCATGTTATAAAGCCATTTTGATCCTGTGAAGCCTTAAAAAATTACCTATAATTTAGTATTTCTCTCTAAAAAATTTATCTAAAGATGAACAAACCAGGCAGGGCTTCCCTGGTGGAGCAGTGGTTAAGAATCTGCCTGCCAACACAGGGGACACGGGTTCAAGCCCTGGTCCAGGAAGATCCCACATGCTGCGGGGCAACTAAGCCCGTGCACCACAACTACTGAGCCTGCGCTCTAGAGCCCACGAGCCACAACTACTGAGCCCACATGCTGCAACTACTGAAGCCCATGCACCTAGAGCCCGTGCTCCACAACAAGAGAAGCCACCGCAACGAGAAGCCAGCACACCACAATAAAGAGTAGCCCCCACTCGCCACAACCAGAGAAAGCCCATGCACAGACCCAATGCAGAAAAAATAAATTAATTAATTAAAAAAAAAAACAGGCATTTTTAATTCTAAATGTGTTATTTTGAAGAAAAATATATATTGAGCATGTATCTAATATTCCTTTAACATTTAAAATATCTTAGAGCTTTTAAATATCTAAAAGGAAATATACAAAACCTTAAAGCATATAGTTAACATATAGATCTATAACCACCATTTACAGCTCAAAATGTTACATGTCAATCACAACCAACAAAACAGCTTTTTCTTCTCTAATAGGTTACAAATATATATGAGAATGCTAACCTTTAAAAAACAGATAAACGTATGTACTCCATAAAGTAAGACATCAGAGGACTCTAGCAGTTTCATAATCTGACAATAAAATTTATTATTGTTCTCTGAAGACATGTGTTTACAAAAAGCAAATCATCTATGGCTTTCACTTTCTCTCCCACCATCCCTACCACCCACAATTTGGGTAGTTAGGAAGAAATCTGTTCATCTTTTCATAAATTTCAAAATCTATCCTTTGGGCAAAACTCAAAACCCCTTAGTCACTTCTCTTCAAAATATTTCAAGTTTTAAAACTGAAGTCTCATTCACGGAGTACCAAAAATCTTGATTAATGCCTTTCAACATTTCTATTTCTCTCTCATATGTATCATCTGAGCATATAAATTGGAGGAAAAGCTATTCACTTGTTAATCATAGGATTACTATTCTACTGTGAGAGGTACTTCCCTTTTGAAGAGATATACTTTTGAAACTGGAAATATCTGTTAAGAACCCTAAATCTTATGCAGGCTATTTTGTGAAATGCTCACCATGCAAGTATAATAATCATGGTGGTTCACCCCTCCCTCCAAAAAAGATGGATTTTACAGTTCTGGGTGAAGCGTACATTCAAGCCACATAAATTCAATCATTATTTCAGGGGGAAATAAAATGAATCTCACAACTCAAAGATGTCACAATAAAATATGGTGCTGTGAAACTATATTAAGTTTATTACTTCAGGATATAATATACATGTTATGATCATTGAAGTGATTAAAATGTCTTCCTCTAGCCCTACAACCAACAAGCAGATGCCCATTGCACTCATAAATCTGCTCCTGGGAGAATAATAAGATTAGCAAACCTTCCATGACACTTGCTGTGTGCCAAGTACTTTGCTAAGAGCATAAGACACTCATCTCATCCTCACTCCTCCTTATAGGGCTCATTTCAACTTTGTGCAATAGATGGAATCATTGCCCGCATATTACAGAATCATTACTTGTATATTACAAATACACCCATATGTTTGAAACACAGAGAGGTTAAGTACCTTACCCTGGGTCATACACTCAGTAAACAAAAGCACCATTGAAACAGTACTTATTTGTCTTCCTGGGTCAGAAAAACAGACATAACTTTCTAGTCTCAACCTCCAAAGGAAGGGAGATAGACCTTGCCATGAAAGAAAGGGGGAAGTCAGAAAGAGGTGGCCAGCGAATCAGAGTGAGGGGCAACAAACCTCCCATTCAGTCAGATGGCCTGAGCATTTTCCTTTTCCCATCTTCTTAAAGAGAAATGATCACAGAGCTTGGAACACCTCACCTCCATGATGTAAGAGCCTCATTTCTCCAACTATGGGGAAATGTTAAGTGAAGAGAAGGTACATACCAGAGGTCACCAAGCAGAGATGAGCACTGAAAGACTGGCCCAACTCAGTGTGAAACCCAAGGTGAGGGGGTGGCAGGAGAAGCTGGAGCAGCATGGACAACAGCAGAGCAGGAAATGCCCAGAGTGACAACAGCAGGAGAGAAATTCTCTAAGGGGAGCGAACCCATTCGCCAACCAAGGAGACGAGAGACAAACGAACTTGCAAAGATTTGTACTGAGAGTAACAAAGTCTCACTCACTGAACATTCATCTAAAGGCGTAAAAGGCTACAAAAGCCAGCCTCAGACACCATACACAGGCAGATGGGGACCAAAGAAACCGAAGGGATATGAAAACAGCTGATGGAGAGAGCAGAAGGGAGCGACACAGCCATCATCAGAAAACATTCACCATCCTCCCCAGATAAGGACAGGAAATGTGGTCAGAGAAAGAGTTGCCCTGACACAGTCTTTAATTAATTGGCATGTTTTATTTCATATTTAGTAAATGGAGTTAAGAGTTTTTCCACAGAGCCCTTAGAATGTTCTCTAGACAATCCAGTTCTAATTACAAGTTTAAGAACCTTAATAGGAGTTTGTCATGTTTTGATAGCTGAATACAGCTGCATCCTAACAAGACACTGGACACTGGACAGATGTGCAGAGATAACATGACTCAGCTGCAGGTTGATGGGGAAGAGTGAAAGGGACCAAATAGTGCCAAGACCCTTATTGCTTCATGGCCGCTGCAAGATAGATCACCAGGTTCGTTCTTTCAGTTTATTCTCCACCAAGTATCAGACTATCTGGTATGTGCCAGAAGATATAGACATAATAGGATCAGTCTGCTGATGCCAATTAAGTAAACAATTTATGTAATATTGAGATAGGGGGATTTTTTTGTTTGTTTGAGCTTAAATTCTTTTTTTAAAATAAATTTATTTACTTTATTTTTGGCTGAGTTGGGTTTTCGTTGCTGCGCACAGGCTTTCTCTAGTTGTGGTGAGCGGGTCTACTCTTTGTTGTGGTGTGCGGGCTTCTCATCACGATGGCTTCTCTTGTTGCGGAGCACGGGCTCTACATACACAGGCTTCAGTAGTTGTGTTGCACAGGCTTCAGTAGCTATGGCTCGAGGGCTGTAGAGTGCAGGCTCAGTAGTTGTGGCACACGGGCTTAGTTGCTCCGTGGCATGTGGGATCTTCTTGGACCAATGCTCGAACCTGTGTCCCCTGTGTTGGCAGGTGGATTCTTAACCACTGTGCCACCAGGGAAGTCCATGAGCTTAAATTCTTTTGAGCATTTTCCTTTTCCCATCTTCATCCTGTCTTTTTTTCTTCTTCAGTTTCCTCTTTGTTGGGCCCTTTTTGTTTTTCTCACCCCTAAGCATCTCTCTCCTCTTGGTGTGGTTCACATCTGCCTAACAACTTCCCTCCCTGCTCACCTGTGTCAATCAAAATGTAGTTTTTCATCATAAATTCTAAAACTGTGTGATGCTATGTGGTCCATTCGAGGAAAATATGTGTGTCTTTCTCTCCTCCTCTGAAACCATTTTAACCTACCTTTTGTTTTATAATTTTTATTTTTTTAAAGTTCTAAAAATATATAGGAAAAGGAGTTTAGCTTTTCTTACCAGTTCAAAGGTTCATACTGGAGTATTTAGTATATGCCCTGAACAGAAGTTAGCTAATTTGAAAGTCTATTTGAATCCTATCCAATTATAGCATAAGATATTACAATATAAAATCTCTCTCCTGTTAGAGAAAGCCTTCTATTTTAGAAAAAGCTAACTGATAGAAATTAATACAAATAAAAAGCATCATCTCTTTAAAATTCATTATATTTGCATTCCACTCCCATTATCTCGTTTTAGTTGATGCCTGTAGCCCTGTACTCATTTTTCCAGTTTTCATGAAGGAATTTTTCTTTCTTTCAATGACATATGTTCCCAATATTTTAGTTGCCCCTAACTTTTTTCCAACAAAGGGCCAAAAGTCATAGTTTTGTCATGTTGTTTTTGCCACAATAAACATTATAGCCAATGTCCTTTGTCTAAATTGGTCTTCATTATCCTCTACATCTTTGTGGTGGTTGCTTTTTGCATCATATTTTTCCTAGCATTGCATCTCCATTCTCTTGAATATCTAATGTGTTGATATTATTTTCTGAGTCTCTCATTATTTCTAGCACTCTAACCAGAGTAAACAACATATATCCCATTATTTTCTAAATTGCTTTTAAACTATTTTAGGAAAGTTTGAATAATTTGATGACTATAATGCATGACTCTGAATTTCTTTTTGATTGACTAGGGCAAATCAGTGGAAATATAGAAACTGATAGGTCAGAAAGAACATGAAAAATATTTCATGAATTAAACCCAGTCAAGGTATACCATTTGAAAAACAAAATCATCAATACATGTATCAAGCAAGTATAATACTCTTTTTGTATGCTTAACTACAAAAATATTAGATGGTATTTTTACATGGCTTTGAAATTCAAACTATAAAACTTTTAAGTGATTTCTGCCCATTTTTAGAAGGGAAAATGGCTGAAGGGAGAAATTATAATCAGAATAAGAGAGAAATTTTGTACAAGGTGATTTATAATTATCAAGCCTGAAACCAGGACAAAATCTTAAAGGTAAACACTCTTGCTTGTTGCAAAGTTCATTGGAACTTATACCATAAATGAAAAATTATTAGTTGTTATATAATTTTAATGTCATACTAAAAAGTAAACTTTAGGTTGTATCCAAGAGGAAAACCTATGCAAAGAAATGTCTTCAATTACAGCCACAAGGATTACCAGAAAAGATGATGCTCAATCTAGTTTTACTAAACGTGTGTTTTTCTGCTCCAGGGGCCTACAGCAGCCTCAGGTGTGCTCTTTGAATTAGGGCAAAAGTTACACTTTTAACATACCCAGACCACAGTCCCCAAACTAAAACCTAAAGACCATCACAGTCGACTAGAGTAAATTGAAAGGTGGTGAGGAGAGAGGGTGACAGACCCATGTTACGAATTAAAAGCAACTTCTCTCAGATGGAACCAACATCTCAACATGAGCTTGGCTCTAGAAACTGTAGATATTATTAGATTGCAGGTACCAATTCCCAGAGCAGACTTGCCCACCATGAGGAAGCCAATGTTTCACTGAGAAACAGAAGTTTATTTTCCACTTAAAGTTTGTTTGTTTTTTTTTTGCCGTATGTGGGCCTCTCACTGTTGTGGCCTCTCCTGTTGCAGAGCACAGGCTCCGGACACGCAGGCTCAGCGGCCATGGCTCACAGGCCCAGCCCCTCGGCAGCATGTGGGATCCTCCTGGACCGGGGCACGAACCCGCTTCCCCTGCATCGGCAGGCGGACTCCCAACCACTGCGCCACCAGGGAAGCCCTAAAGTTTGTTTTTGATAAATGCCATAATAATGGATTGTCTTTGTATCTTCACGTTTATTTATTGGGGTGGCGGAGACCCTGAAACACGGCTAGTTAGGTATTGTAATAAATAATATTTTAAATACTAAGCTAATGTTAGGAATGATTAAGATAGCTCCATGTCTCTAGAGGAGATTTCAGAGAAACAGCCTATCTAGGCAAGCTTAAGGAGGCAGGAATATGTTTTGAACAAGGATTGTTAGGTGTTCTGAATATAGAGAAGTCACCCCCTGCTGTTTGAAATTGCATCAACAGAAAAACCTGGAAAGAAGTTGCCAATTGCCACCCAAGGTAGTCAGCTTACTGGTGAAAGGCTGGCCACAAGCCAAAACCTTTAAAGTCACAAACACCCAGTTTCCAATTTTATTACTATTACCATTATTAATTATTATTAGCCTAACATATAAATAATTATGTAAACCATTTCCATGACCTCCATCCACAGCATTCTCATTCCTGGCATTGGAAATAGTCACGACAACAGCCTCTTACCTCTATCTTTAAAATTCTGATCTTTGAAGTGGTTCCCAAATCCCATTGCTAGGTTTACATAGTGAGAAATAAAATGTACAAACTGAAAGCAATCAATGAGAGGAAGGTACACTTTCAGACTTTGTTTTAACATGCCTACGGATGAATTCTTATTTTTTATATTATTTTAAATGCAGACCTCAGAAGAACACTTTCTCCATCTATTTCTTTTTACTTCATGGGAAATGACAGTAAACCTAGGAATGTAAAGGACATCTCTATATCTCATAATATATATGTTTCTATACAAAATAACATCTCTGATATAATGATTTTTGTTTAAAGCATCAATGAGCTATTTAACAGAGATTGGAGTTTAAATGAAGACTTGCTGCTGAGACCGTTAAAAACCAAGCCTACATGTCTGTCTGTAAGACTTTAAGTTGATGAAGGTATAAATTCATACTTTCTCTGCATCAGGGATGCTCAAAAGAGAACTGAATTTGAAGAGGTTAGAAAAGAATGGAAAAAAGGTAAGATTAGTGATGGCATGAGAAAAACCCAAAAGGGCAATTAGTGGCTCACCCCACTGTGGGGAGATGAAATGGACAAGAAGGAGAATTCTTGACAGAAGTGAGAGATAAAAAAGTCAAAGGGTAAGTAAAGGCTTTGTTTATGTTACCATTATTACCCGTAATCAGAAAATACTGCCCATGCCACCAACACAAAGATACTTGTGGCAAAAACCCACAAAACATTTCATATTATAAAGGTGTTAATCTGATCTACAAACTCCAATACATTCTCTCAAAAGCATTATTTTTTTAAAAAAGAAGAGGTTCAACTATAAGTGATTAGCCTTTATTTATGTTACCATAATTCACCCTTTTTTCTCAAAATTTACATCATTTGCCAGACATACTAAATCTCTTCTCCAGACTTATTAAATCTGTTTCGTGCTAATGTACTCACTTCCTACAATTTGCACTACATTACCCCAAATTTGTCCTCACTCTGCAGAAGTGCTTCACGAAGACTCTCATTGTTTGCCAAGAAATTAACTCTCAAGAACGGGCAGAGGTTCCTATACAAGTGCTAATGAGCGCTGGGCTCCCACACAGCAATCTCGCCACTGCAGCTCCCACACAACAGTGTTAATAAGTATTTAACACCTTTAGGGAAGCCTCCTGGGTTGAGGATAAATCCCCACCCCCACCCCCCAGGAGGGTGTTCTAATCCTCCGCCCCAGCGGGTTTCAACCTCTGGCATGTTTGGCAGATTTCAGAATCATCCAGAGCACTTCCTAAAAAAATAGGTGCCGGAGCTCCTTTACCAAATATCCCAACGCTGTGGAGCTGGGATGAGGCCCAGGCCAGGCATCTGCATTTTATGCGTCCATCTCCACCTGTAATTCTAATGCGGCTAGTTCACGAGTAAGGTTTATCCTGAAAGATTTCAGTTTCTGCTTGCTGTCTTGACATGATTATTAACAGGAACCACTTTGATTCTCAAAGTATCTTTGTTTCGACAGACTATATAGTCACCAACCGTGGACCCAACATTATCGAGTCACCCACACAGATTACATTTGATTACCCCTATTCTAGACCGTCCTTAAGGACAGAAAGTGCTCATTACTGATCTCCAGACCACTTTAGATGCTATCACAATTGTACCCATTCATTTGACAACTATTTTTGAATGCTTACTATTAGCCCTGGGCCCTGGGACACAGTAGCAAACAAACAAGGCTTATAGCTTCTGTTTTGTAAGAGTGAGGCGAGTCAGACAATAAACAGGTAAGCAAGACATACACAAAGATAATGTCAGTTAGAAAATGCTAGGGCAAAATTGAGACAGGAACTGACCTGGAAAATACCTGAGCATGGGGAGCAAAACAGACAGGGTGATCCAGAGGTCCTGGCTGAAGAGGCAATCTCAAGGGCAAGGTACTGAAGTGTAAGTGCTTGACGTGAGTGAAACAACACCAGTCAGTGTGGCTGAAGCGTAGATTGGGGTAAGCTGAGGTCAGAAAAATAGTAGTCATCACAATGGCAATGTTCTGTGAGCCAAGCGCAGTTGTCAACCCTTTATATACATGAGGGTTTACCATAACTCTATAAAGGAAGCACTATTCTTCCCATTTTACAGATGAGGAAACAGAAACGTGGAGACGTAAGTAACTTGACCAAAGACCCACAGGTAGCAAGTCATGAAGCCAAAATTTAAAGTCTGGCAATCTGGGGCTTCCCTGGTGGCGCAGTGCTTGAGAGTCCGCCTGCCGATGCAGGAGACGCGGGTTCGTGCCCCGTTTCGGGAGGATCCCACATGCCGCGGAGCGGCTGGGCCCGTGAGCCATGGCCGCTGAGCCTGCGCGTCCGGAGCCTGTGCTCCGCAAATGGGAGAGGCCACAACAGTGAGAGGCCCGCATAACGCAAGAAAAAAAAAAAAAAAAAAAAAATTTAAAGTCTGGCAATCTGGTCTCAAAGTTCATACTTTCAGAACAGCCTCCATGATGGTGATACTAATGGCAGTAGTGATTATAATAACAGCAGCTCACCTTAAATGAGTGCTTACTATTATACTCCTTTTAAAGTGCATTTCAGGTGTAATCTCACCTTATCCTTACAAAGCCTTTTGGAGACAGGTACTAGTATTTTCCTAATTTTACTTTTCAGAAAAGCTGAGGCACAAAAAGGGGCTTATAACTTGCACATGGTCACAAGTCAGCAAGTGTTAGGGCAGAAAGAGATTACAATAAGCCTTGCAAACCGTGAAAGATCATATTGAATTAGATAACTCTGACCTTTTCCTATACAGTTTTGCTCTTGAAATAAAGAATCTAAATGATTTTCCAGTAATTTTCCTGTCTTGAATATATCTTTAAATTGGACTTTGAGTATTAGCTTTGGAGTCTCTTGCAAACCACTTAAGATTCTTTTTTGCAACATCTGAATTCTGCTTTTCTCCTGAACTGTCACATCTTATGGGATACCTTATTCCTTCTTAACACATTGCCACTTTTCTACACTAACCTTCTAACTGGAACTTGACCAAGCATTCTGTGTTTTTGCTTTCATTTTGACCCTTTTTTTTTCCCCCACAGGGTCTTAGTTGAGGATCCAGGGCTCCTTAGTTGTGGCTTGCCACCTCTTTAGTTGTGGCATGCTAACTCTTAGTTGCAGCACGCATGTGGGATCTAGTTCCCTGACCAGGGATCGAACCCGGGCCCCCTGCATTGGGAGCACGGAGTCTTATTCACTGTGCCACCAGGGAAGTCCCCATTTTGATACTTAATGCATGGATTTGTGTCGCTTCCTTTGCATTTATGAAGACCAGATCTTTATGATTCTATGGTTTAAATTAAATATTTATTGAAACCCTGCCCTCTTCAGAGGATACCAGAGGCCCGGTTCTTAAGTCTCCAAGTACACAGCGGTAGAGGAACCCATAGCTGTGTGTCTCTAAAACAAGGTACTATGCAAGAAACGCCCCTGGACTTCTGTGCATTCCATCAGCTCACAAATCTCATTCCCACGCTCCCACACCAACATCACAAGGCACATTGTTTTTCCCATACAAAAGTCACTTTAGGTTGTTATTCTGTACTTGCTTTTCCCCTTTAAAGTTGTTCTTAAAATCATTCTAAAATGAACATCACCTGCATAAAATGCTGGGCCTGCGAGAGCCACAGTAGTGAGCCCTCCACCCTTTAGAAATGGTTGGAAAGCAAAGTAAGGTTGGTCTATATGTGCTAATTCCAGACACTTTGTAGACCTGACGATTTTGTAAAGCAATTCACTCAGAATATATATCCCATTGTCTCATTAGCTTCCTCCTCATCATTTCACAAATAATAATAAATCTGAAGCACAGAGAAGTTAACTGACTTTTGCTGAAAGTCCCAAAAATCAAATGGTAAATACTAGAAATAATCAAGGAAATGGAATACATGAGCAAGACACCATCTTCATAAGACAAAGAGATGGCAATCTGTCAACCTGTATGGAATCATGCAAACATGGGAGGAAAGGCACCCAGAGAACAATTCCCAGAAACAAAGCAGTAGACCACACTTGATCTAATCAAAGCCTAGCAAGTGTGCTGGAGAAATCATCCAGCTTTAAATTTTTTAAAACCATTAGTTGTCCAATTAGATAGAAGATGAAAGAAAAAAAATTGCCTTTTACTGAGACCTACTGCTAAATTTGGTCAATTTTGTTGTTTATCAGAGCAGAAAGTCCTTACACTTACCATTTGAGAAATCTGAAGGGAAAAAAAAAAACACTTGCTGCAATCAGGTGAAGTAGGTTATTAATGGTTCTGAACAGACACAGGATTGCCTCATCCTGAGGCAATTAAGGCTGGGGAGAAAGTGTGTTTAAAATCTCTGAGGACTGACTATCATGGAACAGGTGGTCTTCCTACAATTGGCATTGTTTGTATAATTCTGAATCGCTCAATACATTTCATCTTTTTAACAAATCACTCATGAATTTAGAGGTCTTCCTTTTTTCATTAACTCTAGCTCAGCAATAACAAAAATTACCCAAAGAAAGCTGGAGATTTTAAAAGAAAAACAGAAGCAAAAAACTAATTAGTGTTATAACACTTCACATCATCAAGCTTGGAAGAAAATGGAGTCAAATTATTAAAAGTGAGAACAAAAATCAAATAAAAACAAACTTCCAGGTGAGTTTGTAAGTTAAATCCCTGCATCACTGTGACCTTGGCAACTCAGTATAATATTACTTGCCTGGCAAAATTGCAAAGCATGGCATTTGTAAATTACTGAGGACAAAAGCTCTTGGGAGGAAAAACATACTATTTCCCAAATACAATAATGTAGGTAAACAGAAATTAATCCAATGCCCAAGTTTCTGTTTTCTGTTATTTCCCCCAGGAAATATCTCCGCTCCACCATCTCTCCACCACACACATACACACAAGCACAGGATTAGATCTGATGGTCCTAAGTGATCTCTCGAAGTGTTCTGTACTCCTCTTATTCTAGCAGACATCACACATTATTGCCATTGATTATATAATTTACTGTCTTTCCTGGTATCAAAGTACATTCAGCCTTAAGTAACGGAATCCCAAATAAAATGACTTAATAAGGGTATTTATTATCTACTTTACATGAAAATGGGAGATAGATGGATCAGGATGGTCATCGAAGGACCAACTTCTTTCTTGCCTTCATATCATCCTCAGCTAATCAACTCGTCCCCTCATGGTCACAAGACAACTACAGCATCTTTCCAGACAGACAGAGGGTGGGATCCTGGTTGAGTCAAATACACAGAGTGGACCTGTGTCCTGGTTTGTCTGAGGAAATTCCTTTTTACACCAGTTGTCTGGGCTTAATTATTCACAGTACCCCCTTTTGTGCCCAAAAGTGTCTCTGAATGAGAAATTATATGATCACTCTCTTGGATGTCCTGAGGAAAGTTTCTTCAAGTCACGGAGCCCCCATTTTCTTTATAAATGATGATGACACCTCTTGAATGAGGTACATGTGAGAATGAATGGAATATTTTATGTAAAGTGCCCAACATCTGGTTGATCCTGAAAGGATGACAGCTCTTTAGATAATCTGTCTCCATATCAAAGATGAACTGGAAGGTGGAAAGTTAAGTAGAGAAACACATTAAAATTATTCAGGTGACAGAAAACAAAGGATTAAAAGGAGGAAAAATATGGGACAATCTGGAATTGGAGGACTTAATGACAAATTGGACGTGGGCCTGAGGGGAAGAAGTGAAAAGAAAACTCCTTCGTTGTAAACTTGAAGGACTGAAAGTTATTGATCCTATTAAACAAAATTATGAAATGTGCTTTGGGGTGGGGGGGAAGAGAAGAGATGGAGAAGATCTTCAGGTCCATTTCGGACCTGTCCAGGCTGACAAGCCATGTATTAAGAAATATACATCTCTGCTGGGAAACTGGAAATGGGTCTTCGGAAGTCAAGATGGAGACTGAGGCTGTAAAGAGACACTTAGGAGTTATCCACATGTAATTTTAGAACCTACAGAAAGAAATTGTCAAGGCAGAGAGTATAATGAAAGAAGAAATATCAGACCAAACTCATAAACTTGATGGAAGGACTTATATTTAAAGTTGGGAGTTAGGGACTTCCCTGGTGGTCTGGTGGTTGAGAATCAGACTTCCAATGCAGGGGACATTGGTTCGATCCCTGGTCAGGTAACTAAGTGCCCACATGTCACGGGGCAACTAAGCCCGTGCACCACAACTACAGAGCCCACGCGCCCTGAAGCCCGCATGCCACAAGTAGAGAGAAGCCCGCGAGCCGCAATGAAGACCCGATGCAGCCAAAAATAAATAAATAAGTATTTTAAAAATAATAAAGTTGGGAGTTAAAGCTTGGTCTGTGCTATAAATTAAAAAAATATTCCAGACCCAAGGAGCTGCTCTGGAGCAAAAAAGGGCCAGCTTAGTACTCAGCAAATCATCTAATCTGATTGTGTGAGTTCATTATGCTTTCAACTGTCTATTTCATTCCACGTGAAGCTCCAGTCATATGGAGTTTGTATCAAACCTACAACAGATGATTAAAAAATAATTCAATCCTCAGTACACTTGTAAGGAATGACTATGCCTTTCATGAAATGGCCTTATTTTGGAGTCGTTCTGTCACTCGTGTTGCTATTGTCACCATTATCACATACTCACTCCAGGAGCTAGTGCAGTAATGCACACAGGAGGTTCACCAACATTCCCTCTGAAATCATGGGACAAAGCAGATGCCCCCACTTGATCACCACCTTGCCTCTGAAGCTCTCACAAACAAAGAGTGTTTTGTTTTCTCTAAAGAAGATACTAGATACTTCCCTTACTGTTATTAAATATATTAATGATAATAATATCAAGCAGAATAATACTACTAAGTTCAGCTTTATTATTATTCACTCTTCAATTTTCATGACTATTTGTATACTTTTATAGGAATGATGTTTAATCTTTTAATTATGTTTCTTCATTTGTGAGAGTCAAGTGTTTACTAGTTCATCTTTTTCACATGCATAAAAATCTCTGGGTTTTCAGTGGTTCCAATAACTTATAGTCCAATTCACTGTACGATCTATCCACATTCTCTAAATATTATCCAAAAGGTAACACTCTCTGCAAGGGGTCACTGGTCATCAGAGACAGAATGAAAAAATCCCTTCCTGTATTCTGATGCTTTATCCCTACATCGAAATAAAATCAAGTCAATCTTTCTGCTGAGTGAAAAATTCCAAATACTGCCTCTCTGTGGCATTATCCTGTGGGACCGATATCTTCCACTGATTACACGACCCCAACTTAATTCTGTATTGCTCAGCAAAAAGAAAAAAGAATCCCAATTAAAGTATGCCAACAGCAAGAGGGGTATCTTTTCTGAGTAACAAAAAAATACCTTGAAAAAGAGGTTTCAACAACATCTAGATTGTGGCACTAATATACCATCAATTAGAAAGATCTTTTGCCATGGAATAGAATCACATTAAAAAAAACGAAGGATGAAGTAAGCTGGTGACGCAGGAGCACCCAAGCAAGATAAGTAAAATCCTCAATCCTTGAAAGATCATGTACAATACAGGTATTGATGTAAATACCCCATTCTAGGTTAGGTATTAGGAAAGCCAGGCTAATTCTCAAGCTAATAGGACCTTGGGTCAGGGGGACCCAATTTTCCCCCCAAACTGATTTCCTATCTTCCCCAATTTCCAGCCCCCAGAGTGTAGCAAAAATTTAGATTATATAAGACAGATACTGGCAAATGTAGGGAAGAAGAAACAGTATTTTCCCAACTCAAACTATATATTCCAGATATTTGTTGTCAGTTCATGAAAACACTAGACTGCCAAAGCATCAAAATTATCAACATTTACTTATTTCAGATAATAAAATCTTTTCCCAGATTATTCTAAATCTTGTAATATTTAAAGACTTTTGTGTAGCCATTAATAAGTCAAATATTGCCAAAAGTTCCCTGGGAAAATGATTTAATTTGGGGGCACTTAACGTTTTCAGTTTAAAGACTAGAAATAGGAACGATATGTTATTTTTAAGGCAAAATTTTACTAATTCAGTCGATCATTGCAAAGTGAGTTAAAATGACAACATTGTAAACCAACTATTCTTCAATTTTAAAAAAGAGTTAAAATGAAATACAAGGCAATCAACACTGTTTTTCTAGACCACTAAAGAGCATTTTGCTCCCTAAATAACATACAGAAAAATAAAATAATAATGAAGTATATATATTTTAAGCTATGTACTACTAAGCATATAGTATTTGGATAATTTATTCTGTGTGAAATTGTGCTAAATTGTGTGCTGAGAGCTAACTTTCTACTGTGTATAGTGTCTTTGTGCAAGCCCTACCTACTCACATACTCTGGCACTAATCTCGCTCTTATGGCTTCTAAAAGCTCCTTTTGTGTATGTGCCTATGTCATGTCATTTATTTCAGCCTTGGAATCACAGCCCTCAATGGGCCAAGGACCAACCGAGGACCTCTTTTTCTCTCAAATAAGAGTCCACTAAAAATAGCATCCTCCCCTATCATACCTACTGCATCCTTATTCCAAGGTTTCCAGGATAGACTAGGTTTCTGGTGAGTAATTTAGTCTTGCCTTCCTTAAGAAGTTTCATCCACACTCAGGACTTCAGTTTCACTGCTTTCACTCAGAGCATTTTGTTCCAAGGCACGTGCAGGTACAATAAACTTTGGAAAGGCACAGATTTGCCTTTCAAAGAGATTACGGTCATCATTAATGTGCCTCTTCCATGAATAAAAGCTGGATGGAGACCAGGAGACCTAGATCTGGTCCTGGACTAGCTATGTTGATTAGAATCAGTGCATTTCCATGACCCTCATTTTCTTCATCTGTAAAAGAAAGGACCAATGTAAGTGATATTTGGATCTCCATCAAGGACAAGCCTCTCTTATACCACATTGTATTCCCAAAGTTGCCTAAATGATGGGAAGTCATCATTTAGACTCATATTTTGTTTTGTATTTTGTTTCAACCAGCTTTGATGCCTATCTTTCCCCTACTATATTGCTAAATGTAGATGGCTCTCTTCAAATTCTTTCAGGCTATTTAAATTTTATAAAAGTTCTCTAAATGGTCATTTCAATATAGTAAAGTAAAACAACGAAAATGTCTAATCCTCTGTGATTCTCTCTGAGAGTGTAAAAACATTCTTTTGACATATATATGTATCTATGCCTATACATGCATATAAATATTTATATAGAGACACATATATATATACAGAGCTGATCAGAATTCCATACATGAAATATGTGGGTGTTTTGTTTTTGTTTTTGTTTTTTGCGGTACGCGGGCCTCTCACTGTTGTGGCCTCTCCCGTTGCGGAGCGCAGGCTCAGCGGCCCACGGGCCCAGCCGCCCCGCGGAATGTGGGATTTTCCCGGACTGGGGCATGAACCCGTGTCCCCTGCATCAGCAGGCGGACTCTCAACCACTGAGCCACCAGGGAAGCCCTGGGGTTTTTTTTTAAACTCTCAGTACTACAGAAAATTTAAAGGATATTTGCTTTTTCAGAACTAAAAGGGCCCAAGTGCTCTTTCAGAGACCAGACATGGGGTTTAACCCATCAGGTTCATCATGACTGAAAAAGATGGTGAACTCTCCACCTGAAAAACAAACAGGCAGCTGGTAAAAGGCTCCCTTCTCTCAAGAACGCAGTTGGGTTGTCTACACCCTCGGTTTGAGAGCCAAGCATTTCAGTATAGTCTGGCACAACATGTTCTGGGCTATCAGCTCCACCTCCAAAATATAATGTGTCCAGTGTGAGGTAAGTATCACTGTAGCCAATATGAATAAACTGCTTTTGGTAGGTTCTACTTTTATTTCATAGCTGTGTTATACAAAAAACCATGTTGTTTTAAAGAACTACTGAGTTGACTGGGGTAGGAAAATAGTTAAGATGTTGCTATAAAGAGTTAATTGTGAGTAAATATTTTCCATATTTACAGAAACACTCACATAGAAAACCGATCCCCAGTCAGCTGCAATGTAATGTTATGTTTTCTAATAAATAGTAACATATTAAAGGTGTGGCTCAACCAATACCTACCTTCTCTTCTTCAAGAGAAGCTTATTTAATAAGATGATAGGATATCTAAAATATTGAAATCTCAAATGATCATTAGAGAAGGTGGCATATTATATCAATTTTACTCCTTGGCAAAGAGTTAATTTTCTCATTTGTTACTTTGACTAAAAAACAAGTTTTTAAAGATTATCTCATTATAGGTATCTTTACTTTTGTAAAAATGGACAACCTATAAAAAAGATTTTAAACTCCTATAAACTTGTTTTAATCTGTGCATGTGTGTGTATACATGTGTATGTGCGTGTATACAGATACCTATATAAAGCTAATATGTTTAAAAGCATATTGAAGGCTTCCCTGGTGGCGCAGTGGTTGAGAGTCAGCCTGCTGATGCAGGGGACATGGGTTCGTGCCCCGGTCCGGGAAGATCCCACATGCCGCGGAGCATCTGGGCCCGTGAGCCATGGCTGCTGAGCCTGAGCGTCCGGAGCCTGTGCTCCTCAACGGGAGAGGCCACAACAGTGAAAGGCCCGTGTACAGCAAAAAAAAAAAAAAATAGCATATTGATGTAAGATGATAATACAAACTTTTTATTCCTCCACCTTAGTTGATTAATGTGAACACACCCATATTTCCAATACAAGATTTGGTGGTATTGAAAACAAGTATTACAGAGAAATTTTTCCTTTGGGAAAGAAATTGTAATTAACTCCCCGTTGTCATCCCCAAGCATACAAGGATACTACTCGCCTGAAGTATTGCCTCAGTCCACCAATAAGCTTACACAATTATGTGCATTTTTTACAATCTGACCAAACACAGATCAAAGCCCACACATATTAAGGGAACTTTGTTTTTCCTATCATCCTTCATTCCAATGGTTGTGCTATGATTTTTGCCTTGAAACCTTCATAAGAGAGGATGTCTGAGCTAAAAGAAAAGGTATATTAAGCCATTACAAGCAAAGTGTTTTTTAAAGAAATAGAAAAATATAGTTCTTTTGGATTTTTTGTTAGAAAATCATCTACATTAATGCACTAATGGTCTACTCACTTGTTTGAATATATAACAATAATATTATAACGAAAATAGCCTGAGCCTCTGATTAATCATGAACCAGAACTTCATGAAATTTCAGGGGCTACGGATATTTATTGTGCTCAGGAAACTTCATTCACAACACTGAGAATAAAAATATCTTTTAATCAAACAACCATGATACAAACATATTCAGAAATAACTAAAACTTAGCCTTATATTAAAGGAGAGTTGCAGAGGGAGCAATTCAGAGGTATTTAACTGAAAGCAATAGAAAAAGTTTTGAATCATTGCATAATCCAGGAATTAGGTCATTCATTCAAGATGAATATACTTTCATTTTAAAGTGATGATTAAGGGGGTGGGGTACAAGGTTTATGTAGATTATCAGAGACTGCTCATAAAATTTGAAGGAGTTTGAGGTAAACAGAAAAATGTATGCAGAGAAGTTTGGGAGGGAGAAAGGGGCAATTAATGCAAATATTTTACTTTATAGATTCAAAATAGATAAACATCTCCTGTCAGGTCTCCTAGAATCCTAAATGCTCATTTAACATGAGATTAGGACAATTTTCCCCATTTTAGCCCTTATTCTAGAGGAAGCAGATGTTATAGGGCCTCGTGCTCACTTTCCAGTCACCTAGTCAGGGGCTACCCAAAGACGCCCACATCTTCGGCCAGGTGGGATTTCAAAAATTTCCGCTTGCTAGAGTCACAGACTCAGCTGACATTGCACACAGCCCTCATCTTCTCTAATTCTATGTTCTTTAATTCTGGCCTCTGCCATTTCTGTTTTCGTGTTCGTATTTATGACTTATCTTTCTTGGTGTATTTTTTGTTTGTCTATATGTCTGTGTATAAAGACGTTTATCTGTGTGCATGTAAATAGAAAAATGATCACTGCAAGATGAAGAGTACACTTAATTGTGGGATTCATAACCCATTAACTCAAGGCATCTTGACTATTTTCACTGAAACATTTGTGTGCTGATAACTAACTTTCCTAAAGAAAGAACACTATTCAGGAACTGGCTTCTCAGGAACTCACTTCAGAAGCATTTTACCTCCACTAGTTCCCCCAACTCTTTACTTTTCTCTGCTTATAAAATACTGGTTGTCTTGGCCTCCATGAATAAAAAAAGCATACATAAGTCCTCTGGGAAAATGTTTGTGTATGCCTTTAGCTAGAGTCCTGTGGAGTTTTTAAAGCTGGAGGGGATCGACTAATTGAATAGCAACGCATCTATATTTTTTTTAAAGAAAATCTTTCTA
Organism: Lipotes vexillifer; assembly: GCF_000442215.2. Taxonomy (NCBI): domain Eukaryota; kingdom Metazoa; phylum Chordata; class Mammalia; order Artiodactyla; family Lipotidae; genus Lipotes; species Lipotes vexillifer. The sequence goes on from NW_006782180.1 coordinate 265,081, forward strand.
ACAGTCCACAAGGATGCTTAGTTTTCTGTTCTAATGCTCATTCAGCTCTCCTCTTCTGTAAGTTTCAAAGCCTATATACTTTCTTCGAAAATTACCTTCATAGACGGCTGGTATATTGTAAATTTTGCTAATGTAAGGAAATATTTAAGAAGATACTCAATAAGCCAAATAGTGTGTTATTCAATTATTTCAGCACAGTTTCCATATGAACTCATAAGGTTTGAAGGTAATTACAGACAGATTTTTTTTTGAGGACATGGTCCAAATATGTGACTCCCTGTCCTAAAAATACAGTTGCAGTCCTAGCCAGATTAAAGTAAATGGAGATGAACTCTGTTTTTGAAGGGGAATCGATGTGTAAGTATAACATCACAAATAATTGTAGCTGGGTGATCAGCAGAATGACCCTCACCAAACTTGTGAGAGGACACTCTCTCTGTGTTAAAATCCCTAACTTTAGCTATTCATTCAGGAAATTATATCTGAAGTGAATTTAAATGCATTCTCATTTGGAAAATTAACTCTCCCTCTAGAGATTATTGGGGGGGGGGTCTCCACATTTTCTCCGTTTATTCCCCAGTTTTAACAACTTGTTTGACAACGCTGATTTACTGGATCACTACTTAAACAGAGACAAAGCTTTCATTTCCCACAACGTTCAGTCTCCTCAAGGCTCCCCTAATAGTCTAGGAAGTTTTTGCAAGCAATTCCCTGGACATCTCAAGCTTTTTGCCTGAACTGCAAAAGCTTTCAAGGAATCACAACACTTGGCAAAGCAAAGTTGCTTCGACTCCAGGGAGGGGGGGGTGGGGAGAAACCCCGGTGTCCCTCTTTTTCCTCCGCCAGCCCTTTTTCTGAAATCTTGACATCCACCGGGTGGAAAAGTAGGTTAATTAGGCAGGAGTCTCTGGCTCGGCCCCCGGCGGCGGTTTTCAGGTGGCTGCGAGCCCCGCCGCCTTCGGAGCGCGGAGTGATGAAAAGTGAAGGGCGGCCGCGCGGGCTCGCCGGCGGCACACAATGGCGCAATTATTTGTCTAAAGTTCCATCCTCCGCCGAGCTCCTTGCATAATTCAAGCGTAATTAGGCCGACGGTGTTCCCTTTAAAGGCATGACTTTGAGCGGGGAAGAGGGTGTTTATTTACTTTGGGGCTTCGCTTCGAGAGCAGCTTCCGGAGGAGCTGGAAAATGATTACAGGCGGATTGGCACCATCTGCGTAGAGAGTTCAAAAAGTTTTTCCTCTCGCAAATCGAAGCTATGCAAACTTTCCACTCCCCTGCTCCCTTCTTCACTTGCAACCTGTCACAGACTCACGTTCAAGAACCGCTAGCTCTAAAAAAAAAAAAAAAAAAAAAAACCACCGAGGAACTGTGCTCACATGCCTAACAGTCTAAATGCTGCCTCTCACCTTGAATGCTACTCCTCGCAGAGTCAACTACCATGTTTCCTGGTGGCAGGACTATGGCTGAGTCACGCCTTTTGCCCAGCTCTCCTTGTCCCGGGGTCTCAGAACCCCGGAATTTTGTCCTCAAAAGTCGCCATGCAGAGGGAATATTTGAACCAAACTCAAAACCCAAAGAAACTAGCTTTGAGGCCAAGGGGCCTGGTGGGGAGAAGGCTGGAGTGTTTTGCTTGTCCACCTATTTCTGTGATTTTCTTATTTATTTCAAGGTAGTGGAGGTGATGTGGGAAGTTAGGAGTAGCTTGAATAAGAAGGTGCTTGTTTTGGTCTCGGCCAGCTAGGGTTAGAGCTCAAAAGGTTGCACTCTGCATCGTGCAAACTTGTAAATACACCCTCTAAAAATATGTGCATATGTCTCCAGCTTAGTATATATCACCCAATTTATAATCCGCTTCCTATTAGATAATGTTGGTCCCTACATGCAATTTTATTATCATCTCTTAATATACAATATAGTTCCCAAATGGCAATACACATCTACTATAATATGTATCACCATATACACATATAAATCCTAATATATAACATACACCATGTAATATACATACATATATCATTTAATGTACTCTTGTAATGTATAAAAAGAAAATGAAAGCATACGTTAATATACATCAAGTAAGGTGGCATGTATTAGGTGAGATAAATATACAATAGATATAGAAATATCTATAGATAATGTGAATATATATATATATATATATACATTAAAATATTACACCTCTGGGCACATGTTAGATGGTTCATATTAGATACTAGGATCGGCTCTGAAGCCGCATTCCACTCTCTTTCATCAGTTGTTGAAAAGCCTGTGGCCCCCAGAAGTAGGAACCTAGCGCATTGACTCATCTCTCTTTCTTCCCCACAAATTCAAGCTTGAGAGATACCTATCATTCCCGTGGCAATAGAAGGGAAGTCCTTGATCAAATTAGCAGACTGCACCGGGTCTGAGCCAACAGCTGGTACTTCTATTTCAGAGGAGGCCGAGACAGCCCAGTCCACGGGAAAACTCCCTAGAAGTTCAACTTCTCCTAGCTAGGCTGGGTCAAAGTTCCAACTTGAGGAAATGGTCTTAAATCTGCTCAGGACGATTGTCTCGCACCGAGGCAGGCTTACCTGGTGCGGCCAGGTTATTGTGGCTCTCAGTACTTGGGGTCGGGTGGGGAGGTCCTCCAGACTCGCCTCCCCCTGCGGCTCCTCCCCCCTGCCCCCCAAATCTGGCCCCCTTCAAAACACCTCTCCGGGCCTCCGCAGCAGATTCTGGGGAAGTGCAAAAGGAGAATTAATATGATTCTCCTGTTATTCGACTTCCAGTCTCAGGGTTCTTAAGTCTGGCCTTTTCTAGGCTCTATTCTGCTCCAAGAAGAGTTAGATTTTGCCAAACACTCCCGCACCCAGGAATCTTGACCACTCGGAGGGACTTTGAGGACGGAAAATTCGTGAATTTTAAGAGACATTTTGGGAGAGAAGTTGGGTGAGAAAAGGACTACTGCTACGCTAGAAAAAGCCATGCTTGAACCCTCCGGCCCCAGCACAAATGGTCTCCTGGGATGGGATGGAGGGAACACTTTTCCTTAACCTGCGTCGGGGAGCCGCCCTCCTGCCCTGCAGCTAAGCCATTCGGGCGAGTTTCTGCGCAGTATTGAGAACATATCCTAATGTCTCTAAAAACTTGGTGGAAAGAATTTGATGAATGTGTCTAATTGGTTTAACCCGCCAACTATTCAGGAGAAGAAAAGCTCCGTCATTAGCCTTAATTAAGTTTTTTTTTTTAAGTCTCTGGCTTTAATGATCGTAGAAACCGCGAACTCCAACACCAGCATCTGTGTCATTTTAATTACCCTGTGTATTTGTTGGGGATGGGGCACAATTACCCAGTATTTCCCCACATCCTTTCCAATTCATAGGGGAGCCCCGCAAGCAGGGCAGGCTCGCATCCAACGTAGAGGACAAGCACAGCGTCTGGAGAGTTGAGGCTGAATCGCTTGGCGGGGCTTCCAGTCTTTTCTGCCACGCGCGCCCCCGAGCGCCAGCTATTTGAAGAATCTGGACCACCGCCTGAGGAACGATTTGCCATCGGAGTTGTCCTCGGCAAACGTCTCACCAAACAAACACAAGAACGAAAAACAAAACCCTGCAAGTTGCAAATAAGTGTTCTGGGAAGAGGGCTGCTGGAAATCTTCACACCTGACCGTACTGGGAGGCTCGCAGTCCCCTTGTCATCTGTCCACAGGACTCTGCGCTGACTGACAAGAAAAATGAGCTTGCCGCATCCCCTCCCCAGCGGGCCAGGGCCGGAGGCGCGGGCGTTCATTCAAGTTTCCTTTTAATTCCTACAGTTTTCCTGGTTAGGGAAACAGGAAGACAGACTTCCTGGAATCCGGTAGTTGGTTTGAGGTCCCATACCCCCTCCCCAAACAAATCTTTTACACACATAAAAACACACACAAAAGCAATTAGGGCCAATGTCAGAATGTTTAAAACTCATTCATTCTTCGTGTTAATTAAACTTTGACGATTCAGCTTGGATGGGCTGGGACCTCAAGGCTTCCCGTCCGCACACTTGTATCTCAGAAACTTTGTAGCTTCTGCTTCTCAGAACTCTGGCCCTCACTTCACCCTCTACTATTCTCTCGGTTGTCTAAGAAAAAAAAAAAGCTGAAAACAATACAAATTCTTGAGCATTGTTGGAGACGTAGCAGGAGCTTGAGTGCTTGAAACACTTGACTCTCTAGAGTCAAAGGTTTTTATTCAGTCAGGTGCTAGAGTATTTTTCAGCAGCAACACCCTGACAGCGTTTTAAATTTTTGGTACCCTTTTGCCTCCAACTTCCTAAGCGAGATGAATGGTCTTATTCTCCAATGTCCGGGAGACCGTTGTTATTCAAAATGGAATTTAATATTTTTTTTCTCGAAATGGAGAAAAGGGATCATGAGGGAATTAGCGCCAAACACCAAGAGAAGCGCAGCCAACACTTTTTTTTTTTCCGCCAGAGCAAGGAGGTAAGTGGCTGACTCTTTGGCAAGTGTCATTAGCCACAGCTCTGGACTTGGGCACCACTCTGGTTCAGGCGGCTCACGTTTGACTCTCTGAGGATCTGAAACACTTTGTTGACTTTGTGTTCAGTGAGGGCCCGAAAGGCTGGCCCCAGACGGCTGGACAGGCCTTGGACTTGGCCGCTCAAAACGTAATTCCGAGAAGTGTGTCCCACAGATCCCTCTTGAGTGGGAGCCATAGAGTCCGAAGAATGTGTTTGGGTGGCGATGGGTCTGGAAGCTATAAGAGGCGTCATCTCAGGAGCCACTCCTGTACTTCCATCAAGTTCTAGCCGCTCGGTAAATTTCCCCTCAGCCTGCAACCCCTCTTGCTCTGGGCTCTAGGAGGGAAAAGTCATTTCACCCTAGCAAGCTCCTGCTGGCATGGGTTGAAGTTGCCCTGGGAGAGTTTGAACCGGACAACACCAGTTTAAAACTCTGGATCCTGTGCTCCCTTTACCCCTCCCCAGTGCTTCCAGCGCCCTCCCCACCCTTGCTGGGTGGGGGGAGAGCAGGTGTTATGGGGAGAGGGTGTTGAAATTTCTATTTTCATCCTTAGCAGAAATTCAGGCCTGCAAAGTGCCACCCAGGCGGCTGAACCCTTGGGGCATTTCTGTCGCGTCCCCTAAGTGAGCCCAAGATCCAAGACCAAACCTCCTACCCCACATCTCAGGGAATGGTACTACCCTGGTCCCTTCCGCCTCCCCACCCCACCCCCACTTTCTGTCTTCTGACACACACACCAACTTATCCAAGATAGACAACTCAGCATAAACAAAGATCCCCTGTTTAACAAGATAGTTCTTGCTTTCAGGTTTATTGGGATTTCCAACCTTCTATTCCTTTGTTCTGTAATAATGTACTTCTCACCCCCATTCTTGGGAAGGGAGGGGGTGTTTTTGCCTTCACCCACCCCCACCCCATTCTTCCCCAGGTTCTGGATTTTTTGCACCCGTGCTCAGTTACTTAAGAAGCAAAAATGTCCAGAGAGGCTGGGCTGCTGAAGGGGAGACAGAAGACAAGCCCTGGCGGCCTAGGGGGAGGTGGGAGGTGATGTGTGCAGCCCGCTCTGGCCTGTTTTTTGTGCACAGACTTGGCGCCGGGGCAGCGAAGGAGTCTCCAGCCCTGGCCCGACAATGCGCGGCTGGACAGCTGCGGTCGCTACAAAGGAGCCCCTCGGCCGCGGCACTGTTTACTTAGTGTCGGGCCTGACCCCGGGGCCGCTGGCAGCTGGTACAGATGCTGATCCCACCCGGGGAACCGGCTTTCTCCCCTCCGTGGTCCGCTCCGGCCCTCGCGTGTTTGCAAACAGCTTAATTGACTTCTCTAATATTCGTCTGCTGGCGTTGGCTTTGGAGAAATTGAAGGGGGCACTCGCGGGGCAAAGGCGCGCGGCCTCTGGAGGCTTAGCTCCCCACACACACGTCCAGGCCGTCTGGCTGATTATCTTCGCTTCTTTCCGGAGGAAGCGGAGAGTCTCCAGCTTTTGAAAATTTATTGTTTTAATGTCCCAGCCACAAGGTCCTGAAGGACAGCAAGCCCAGGCAGCTCCGCGGATGGGAGCAGCCCTTGTCAGAGCCCCCGCGCGCGCGCACACACACACACCCAGCGCAGGCCAGGCCAGAGAATTCTCTTTGTGCACGTGAACAAGACATTCATCTAGGACTGCTGCTGGTCTATTCCTTTCCATGCTCTTCTACTGATACACCCTGGAATCCCCAGCCCTGACTTTGCAACTTGCCTTAGATTTAAAAAGGAAAAGTGGAAGTCAGCTAGTCTTTCTTGCCAAGAGTATCCGAAAAACATTTAGAATTTGTTTCTTAGATGTGCAAATTAAGGGGCTGTAAGGAAGGAGGTACCTCACTGAACTGCCCCTCTGAAAGTCTTCCCCTTTGGCCAGCCTCTCTTGGAAGAGCTGCCAGGAACCCACAGCTGCAAAGACAGCTAGTGGGGCTGCCCTAAAATCCCCAGACCCAGGGTGTTCTATACCCCACCCCAGCCCACATCTAGGTCTAAAGATCCTGCTGTCTCCTCTGCACCCCAGAACTGCATACCACGACCTTGATTGTCCTGAGCTTAATTTGGTGAGGAAAGAAGCCAGCGTGACACAACTCCCCTTCCCCCTAATTTCAGCAGATCTCATTTTTCCTAAGTGCCCCTGTAGGACTGAGGGTGAGGGTGGATTTTTGCCAGGAGCTCCTTCTGCGAGGGGGGCCAGGAGGACGCCTCCTTTGACACCCACTCTGGAAGATGGTTGGAAATCAGGCTGGGGCAGTGGAAGCAGAGTTCCTGGTTCTCTCACTCCTCCTTTTATTCCCCTTCAAGACCGTGTTCTCAATGACGGTCTAGTTCAGATATGACGAGGCTAGTTCCTCCCTTGAAATGGAAACAGAGGACTAAATAAAGAAGAAAAAAGTACTTTGTAGTCTGCATCGTCTATCTTTAATTCAGAGACGCATCTATATGCCAAGGAGCTCTGCCTTTGATCTCTTTGATTTTTTTTACACCAGATCTGTTATGGACTAAAATTCTTAGGTTTTCCATAGAAACATCTCCATTCCTTTGGGATATTGATGTTTTCTTCTTCCTGGGGGTTATGATATGGTAAATCAGATTCAAAAAAGAAGGGACAATGCCAGCATTCACTGGCCTGGGGTGGGGTTTCTCTTGGCCTTCCCCTTCCCTCCCTCTCTCTCATATTCTCTCTTCTCTTTCGCTCCCTCATTCATTCGTATTCTCTCCGTGTCTCTCTCTCTCTCTTTCTCTCCCTCTGTCTCTCACTCTCTCCCCACCCCCACACCCCCTTCCCCTCGTCCTCTCTTTCTTCCTTTCCTCCTCCTTTCTTTCTCTGCTTCATTTTCGCCCCGTTGTTCACGGGGAACTGAAATAGGGTTGTGATTCTGGTCTCTTCAAGCCCTTTCAAGCGCCTTCAACTTTGGCGGCGGCAGCAGCAGGTTGCGTTGCCATGGTGACTCTACTGTATGGTGGTGGCGGCAGCCGCCGCAGCTCGGATCCCCCGAACAATGCCGCGCCAAGCGCAGGTTTCTCGCCCTTTTCCGTGCACTTTTCCCTTCTAATGGGGCTAGTGGCCTCAAATGGGCGCTGCATCTTGACACAACAACAATCCCTACCCCCTCTCTTTTTCCCCCTCCCCTGCTTTTCCTTCCTCCCTCCACGTCTTTGATCTATTAAAAATCAAAAGAACAAAGTCACAGAGGAAAGTTGGGTTTTGTTGTGGCTGCCACTGCACAAAATGGGGCTCTTCAAACAGAGTGTGGTGGAACCGAGGTCTGACAATACTGATCCAGGATTGGTTGTAACTACAGGTCAAACTGGACAGCTCTATATACGAGGACGCAAATTATAACCAGGCCCGCCAACGGGCAGCCAGACTCTCCGTCTTAAACTGGCTGTAGCTAGGAGCTTCTGGTGGCCAGAGATGCACCCTGTCAGGCTCCAAGTGCAACATGGGTGAGATCAGGGTTCTGAAGAGACCCGCAGGTGAGGAGCCACAAGGACCCAAAGCTAGAATATAAGCTCAATCCTAAAGCATCTTACAAAGCTCCTGCGTGGCAGTGGACTCTGCCAAGATCTGGACACTCTTCCGCTTCCTCCACAGTGCTTGGCACACGGCATGTGATCCATAAATAATCACTGGTTGCCCTGCTTCTGGAGCACTGTCAAACCCTCCACTAGGAGGCAGAAGAGGGGTTTACCCAGCCCAGAGGGAATGGTTAGACACCAGAAGTCAAGAAACAATCAACAGCCATACTTTGTCATAAAGGATGATTAGAGAGTTGGGGGAAATGCCAAACCATCTGTAAATGGACACTAAATTCAGCGGGGTTTTTTTCCCAACGTGACAGTAACAATATTATTATAATGATCAGATGTCATTTGCCACAATATATTTCTGGAGAGACATCTCTGAGCCAAAACATACCTAGGCCATTTTCCCCATACCAAGACCACTGTAAGAACCTCAACCTTGAGATACTTGAAGCATTTCTTTAGATAATACTTTCATCACTCACGACTTAAATATAGTAGCAATATTAATTGAACTGGTTACATCTGGGTCTAATATGCAAACAACATGTTTATAGATTGATTTTGTCCCAATGAATATTCTATTTAGATAGAAGAAAACACAAATAGGTTTGTATTACATTCATCTCAATTTAAAGTTAATAAGTGAACTTTATATACTTCAAAATTTACTCAGTTTGGATTAAATATTAAGTATCCTATTCCTTTGGCAACCTCTGGCTTTCTATATTTAAAAGCTCCAATTTAAAATAAAGTTGGGGGTTTCCCTGGTGGCACAGTGGAATCCGTCTGCCAAATTGGCAGAATTTGGCAGAATCCGTCTGCCAAAGCAGGGGACACGGGTTTGAGCCCTGGTCCGGGAAGATCCCACATGCCGCGGAGCAACTAAGCCCGAGCGCCACAACTACTGAGCCTGTGCTCTAGAGCCCGCGAGCCACAACTACTGAGCACACGTGCCACAACTACTGAAGCCCACGTGCCTAGAGCCTGTGCTCCGCAACAGGAGAAGCCACCGCAATGAGAAGCCCGCGCGCCGCAACAAAGAGTAGCCCCCGCTCACTGCAACTAGAGAAAGCCCGCGCGCAGCAACGAGGGCCCAACGCAGCCAAAAATAAATAAATAAAATAAATAAATTTATTTTAAAATAAAATAAAATTGAGTAAAGCTCCAATTTTCAATAAAATAGAGAATAATATACAGAGATCTTATAATGGGAGAAAGGAAAGCAAGACCAACTTGAAATCTTTAAAAATCTGAATGATTGGGTTGTTTTGGTAGTTGATGTCTAACAGCATTTCTCAAGGAGCTGGTATGCTGCTGATCTCTTGAAACATTTTAGTAATGTCTGTAATGTTTTGGGCTAGAATACAACTAAGAAAATGTGCTAGCAAAGGGACATTTGACAAGATTAACTTTATTTTCAAACCAGGAAAAAAGCTATGCATTAGCAAAATTCCAGTCATTTTTAATAACAGGATTATAAGAGAAACATGTTAGTACGATTAGGTTTTTCCTAATGCATATTAGAACAGTATAGTTATTTGTAACATGAGGAGATAAGATGGGAAATTTGGGGGTGTTGAAGTGTTGCTAAGGATTTGTGAACTCAGAAAGAGCTGTACAAACTCTAGTCAAGATCACAGAACTCCAAAGCGAGACAGAGGCATGGACAGGTAGATAGCTAGTGGGAAGCAGCCACATAGCACAGGGATATCAGCTCGGTGCTTTGTGACTGCCTGGAGGGGTGGGATAGGGAGGGTGGGAGGGAGGGAGACGCAAGAGGGAAGAGATATGGGAACATATGTATAACTGATTCACTTTGTTATAAAGCAGAAAGTAACACACCATTGTAAAGCAATTATACCCCAATAAAGATGTTTAAAAAAAAATCACAGAACTCTAATCCCTAGACCAGATCCATAGTCTCCAAAGGCAGACTAGAAATTTCCGCCTTGGTCACTAAACCTAGAGAAAATGAGACTGAAAACAGTTGGCCAAATCAGCTGGGAGCAAATGTACAGGGATATTCTTGACCCAAGTGACCAGGATTGGGAATTTATATTGTCAAGTAAACCCAAATCTAAAATAAACTATTGCCTAGCATCATAACTGCTTATGGTATGTGTTCTCTAACTGGCTAAGCATATCATATAGACACACACATATCCACACTAAGAAAGTTGAATTTGAGGGATTTTCTTTTTTTTATGTTTTTGCTCCTTTATACACATACATTTGCAGTTCCAAATAAATTAAGACAACCATTCCCTAGAACATGAACTGGCTAAAAGTTTCTGGGCCACATTCCAGCCTTCAAGAAGGACCGAAGGGAGAGGTCTATGATGTTTCTTCGCAAACAGATGGCGAAGGACCAGGAAGTAACCATGGTAACCACTACCCAGGCTAGAGAAGGTAATTCTGTAGGGCCGAGTCCTCCTATCCATTTAGAATGAAGCCTAACCATAAAGGTAGTCAGCACACACACCCCAAGGCTCACAAACAGTAAAGCTACCCAGAGTAACTAGCATTTCAGTGACCCAAGACCCAATTCCCCCCAGTTCTAAGCACCATTAGCTTCATGAATAACATACACTGAGAGCTTAGGAAAAAGACGTACCCTGGACACAACCCTTTTTTCTTTTTCCCCTTCCTCTCATGGAAGAAGCCCTAACCATGAAGATGATTTGGTCATTTTCTGAGAAACTAAACCTTCATCAGAATGAATTCACACTTCCAAAGTATCTTCTGGCTTGGGAAAAGTTTAGGGCACTATTCCCATCTAGACAGCACCATTCTGCTCTTGAATGTCTATGTTCTTTGGACCTCCCTCTGTCTTCTAACTGCACAACAGGATTCCCTTCATACTGCTGAGACATTAAATTTCCACAAAATGTGCTTCCAGAGCAGCAGCCTCAGCAGCACCTGGGAACTCATTAGAAATGCAAATTCTCTGGTTCTATCTCAGGTCTACTGAATCAGAAGTTCTGGGGGTGGGGCCCAGCAATCTCTGGTTGATTTATTTTGTTTTGTTTCTTAACAGACTCTGAGTGATTCTGAAACTTGATTGAGTTGAAGAACCATCAGTTTAAAGGACCCTATCTCCCACCCTGATGATGGAAAGGTTACACTTTTGAGTCTGTGTCTCTGAATTCGGGAGACAAATCTGGAAGGAGAGTCCAGGAAAAGCTCCCTGAAGCTGAAAACTGAGAGCAGAGAAGCCAAATCAGAGGACTGGCTTCCAGCTGCTCCTCATGGGTGAAAACGGAGGCAGCCTTGTCCTCTTCTCCAAAGAGAAGTCCAGAACGCGACAAGGGAGATACTAACCCCTGGTGTGGAGGGAGGAGGGATTGGAGGGCAAGAGGCTGGAAGTTAGCTTCTCCAAAACAGAGAGAGGGGAGCTCAAAAACTGCGAAAAGCAGTTTGAGGGGCTGACTTGTGTACCTGAGTGAGAGTAGGAGTCTGAGTATGGGGTACACGTGAGTGGTGTGGGAGATGCGAATCAAGCGGGTACACGAAGTGGGAGCAATGCCAGGAGGCATGTGAGGAGTGTGGAGGATGAGGTGTGAAGGCAGGAGAGCGGAGTGACCAATGTAAAAGGATCAGGGAGGTGCAGAGGTCAGAGGGTAAGGGGAGTCTGGGGGGTTGTGAGAGGGTGTGTAGGAGTATAATGGGGTATGGCGCAAAGGCGGGTGAGGTGGTGAAGAATATGAGACAGGTGAGAGGAGTAAGGAGGGTGCAGGACATATGCGGAGCTTGTGAGTTTGCGAGGAAGGGCGTGAGAGGAAGAAAAAAGTCAAAGGGCTGGTGGGGGGGCTGGGGAAAGCTGGGAAGGAGCGTGAGAAGGAGAGGGTATGTGAAGGACTGAGGCGGTAGGAAAGGGTGAGAGGGTGTGTGGTGTCGGAGAAGCTCAGTGGGGAGGTTGGAGCCGGCCGGGGTGCAGGGTTGGTCTCGCGGGCTGCTGCGGGGGGCGGGGAATGCAAATGAACAGGGATCCGAAAAGCGTGAGGGACCGCGTCGGGAGCCAGGAGAACCTTACTCCCGGCCCCTCGCTCCCCCACCAGCCGGCACTGAGATAAATCCGAGAGGGAGCCCCACCTCTCCGCACGCTCGCTGTACCCACCTTGCTCGCTCCCTGGGGGGATGTGCGTCTGACAGTAACTGATTAACACAGGCGCTCGGCTGAGCGCTGCTGGCAAATTAAGGGAACTCCTGAAATGTCAGGTGGGAACGTGGTTCCCAGACCGTGCAGGTGTGGGCGCTCGCCCGGGGGCCGGGGCTTGGGCCCCTGCGCGCCCCTCTGATGATTTTACCGCTCCCTCCTCCTTAACTCTGAATTCACAACTTTAACCAAAAAGAAAAAAGAAAAAAAGAAAAAAAAAAAAAGAAAGAAAGAGAGAGAGAGGATTAAGATGGGGGCCCAGACTGCTCGACGTCCGGGATTTTCCACGACTGTCCATAGGAACAATCTCTGCTTATCCAGGTCTTAAATCTCACTTCTTGGGCGAAGCTTGACGTGGCCCCTTCCAAATGCCCTCTGGCACCCAAGCCCGGCTCAGTATTGCCCCAGCCTCGCTGTTCTCTTTGCCAGGACTAGGTTATTAGGGCCTGATGTCGGATGCAATAGGCGTTGGAAATAGGAGCACAATTTATTTGGTCAGAGATTGTGTGTCAAGATGGAGGTGAGAAGGACTCTCTTTTTCTGTACCAAGAAAACCTAGACTTGTCACCAACCAGGTGGTCTCTGAACCCCGACTTTAACACAGCCTGACTATTCACATGCACAAACACAATGCCTGGAGGTGGCATATTTGGGCTATTTCAACTCAAGTTCGGTCGTTAATAGTAAAATTCACATGCCTCCAAACCATCTGTAAGATTTCATGCACTGGGTAGAATGGAATTTAATAGCAAGTAATTTTTGAGGATTACTAAGACAATATAAGCCATCTCTGCACATATTAGTGGAAAAGAATTATCTCTGAGGGGATAGAATGGGAGGAAAGTCTGGGGTGCTACCTCCAGCACCTGAAACCTAATTTTTCTTTTTCACTTTAATCTCACTGCATAGTAAAATAAAAATTTTCACAGATTCTGGCAGATGTCATTTTATAGTTGTCACTAAGAATATTATTAACAGAAGTTAATGAATACTATAGAACCATCTAAAAGATGTTACAGTTTTAGTGTCAGCCAAATGCAATCATTTTACCTTTAATGAATGTGAATTTCATATGCAAATAAATTTTCAGCAGAGATTTTCTGAACTACTCAACTCAGAAGAATAAATCAGTTAACTTTAATTTCTCAAATATAGTTATAAACTAATTTTACATCTTTTTTTTTTTGCTCTAAGAAAAATAACATTACTATAAAAGCTCTATTATTTTCAGAAATGATAAAAAAAATTTCCTCCTCCATTAAAGTTGTGTTATTCACTTGAATAAGAATGGTTTTGGCAATTATGCTATGTCTTCATTTGTATCAATAAATTACTATGTTGTCTTGAACACTGCCAGATAAAACCACCTACAGATTTCACAGTATAAATATTTAATGGTATTTTAGCTTTGGCCAGAAATGCACACTTTCTAGATGTCGTCCAGCAATAGATCGAATTGATCATCTCTCTTCAATTTGATTCATTATACTTGAATAACTAAGTGAACACATAGACTAAATAATTTTTGATAACTAGAATATATGTGAAATATATTTTATATAACAGATATTTTTTCTAACTAGATGTATTAGATGTTATCTATTTAAAACTAAGCAAACTGGAAATTTCTTGAATTCCTAAACTGATTTTTACAACAACTAGACTTGAACCTAAGTCTTTTATATTCATTATCATGGGTTGTGGATTCTAGGTCCCAATTCACCCATGAGCCTGAACAAACTTCATCTACAACATGTACACTTCTAAGTACAACTATAGGATAGCTGGAAACATATTGCTGGAGGCTAGAAACATGTTACTGCCTTGCTTCCTCCATGTCATTGTAGAATATCTCAAAAGACAGAGCCCTAAAATGTGCATTTCTATATCTTTAATTTCTAAATTCTCTAAAAGATTGGGGAATGGGTGAGAAGGGCAGGGAGAGAAAAGAGAATACCTAGAGTCGTTTTACTTTTAAATGAAACAATTTTTTTAATCGTTAAAATGATTATAAGTTTGAGAAAACAAGTATATATCCTCTGAGGACTTAAGTATGATTTCTATGTGTATCCAATTTCCTACATTTCTAAGCTTAAAGTCAAAATACACATTCACATTCTTTTCTGTGAAACTTACAGAACTGTTTTGAAATGGCTCAGACCTACCACATTATTAATTAAATAATAAGGATAAACTAACAAATCTACCTATTCATGAAAAAATTCTTAAGGGGAAATTATTCAAACATAGGAATAGTCTCCTTCATTTTCTTCTATATCACTTATGTCTACTATTCTTTTAAGCCTCTCCTGATTCCAATTCTCTGCAAGGTGCTTGTTCTCAAATATATCTTTTTCTTTTACATTCTGGGCTTGTTTATACCTTTCTGCTACTTTTGTGCTACACCAAAATTCTATGTGTTACAAAACTTTTGTTAAGCAAACTTCCCCCTGCTCTGACCCACAGCCTACCAGGGAGAGAAAGTAAATTCTGCCCAGAGACCATGAGAAGGGGCTTCCAAGGAGAACTGGTGACCCACCCTCCTCTCTACCTGCAGACGGTTAAAAGAAACCTGAAAGAGACCTGGCCAATGTTTGGAGAAATCATAGAGGCTCTCAGACATTCAAATCTGCATACCCGGGTTGTGGCATGAGTTGGTGCTGCCCTGGTCAACTCCATCCTTTTGGAACAAAGTAAGCACTCCTCTCACCCAAAGGAATGACACTCCCTAAAGAGAGTGCTGCAAATGACCCTGTTCTTTGTCATTTGTCCTCTGTGTTTCTGCAGCTCTATCTGCCCCAGAAATTAAGCCGTGGAAATTGGTGAGGTTTTGCCATCTTGATGGTAAAGAAAGGAATGTGGAAAATTCTGAACCCAGCTAGAAAACACAGCTAAGGGAAGTTCATTTTTTCCTCTATGTCAAAGTTCAGAAAAAGGCAGCCCAGCCCTCTAAATCATTTCTGATCTACAATGTGGGGCTTAAAAAGAGGGTTTAAACCAATTTTAGACTTTTACAAGATGTTTTTCTCCACCTGCTAAAGTATTTAGTTTTATTGGAGGAAGTATTCAGAACCATAAAGCTCAGGAATTGGGAAAACTTCCCCAGTCCCACAGGGTTCCCAGGGGCCCCAAGAGCTTCTGGATTCTCATGGCTCCTCCAGGAACAATAAATCCTCCAGGATCTTCGGGTTCATTTCCCAAACCTCCCCATTACCAACTGTCTCGAGCATTAGTCCCTCAGTTCTCCCCACCGTTCCTCTCCCTCCATCTACTCCCCATCCTTGTGGAAAAGTCATTTGTAAGACAACTACAGTCTTGTGCCATGGATGTGATCAAACTAGAATCTGTTGATTCCCCCAAATATAAACTTTCCTCCACTACCAATTTTGTTTCCTGATTATCTTATCGACTTTTTTGAAGGAAAAAAAAAAAAAGACCAGAGAGAGATGTGTATCCCACACCCAAATTGTCTTCTATTTAACCAGCAACTAGCAATCATCCGACATTAATTTATACGGTTTGTACAAATACCTAAGCTATTTAAAAGGCTGCTCTGGGTCGTGTGTGGCAGGGAACATCTATCTGGTGAATAGGCAGTGTCACACGGTAGCATGCTCCCTTGTCAAGGCCGATTGTGTTTTAGGCAAACATTTGTGCAAACATAAAGGCAAAGGTCAAGGACTGTTCAGTCCCAGTATGTGCTAATTTACCTAGCGAACCAATGGGGCAAAAGTTGCATTTTATATGCTCGCCCCGCCAGACCCGAGCGCAGGAGTCGCGCCTGCTAATGAAAAAATCGCCTCCGCTCCGCGATCAGCTAGCTCTCTTGTCAACTTCTCTGGGCTTCTTCTGCAATAACTGGCAAAGACGTGTTTGCCAACATGTGGATCACCTCTGCCCAACCTTTGGCGCAGCACGTGTTTATTCCACTTTCCTGAGTAGGGGTGACCTAAAAATAATAAATAAAATCTGGCTCACGGCAGATGCTTGCAAGTCGCTGTTTAGTGCTTGATTGAACGACCACTCTGTCTGGGTGCCTAAATCTTGGTGTCATGAAATATACAGCAGACCAACAATATTATTCAAACCACAAAACCGAATCCCAGAGCCGCGGGTTCGTGAGAGGAAAGTGCATAAAACTACGCATTTGCAACACATGTTTTTGGAAAATGGCGCGCGCGCGCTGGGAGCCGCCTTTCCCGTTTCTTTGGGGCCACTTTCAAACAGTTCAGCGAACACGGGGCATCGCTTTCCGGTGAGATATGCCTCTCACTAATACATGTCTACGCCATCTCCCACAGATCATTCCTAGTTATTTTCCCAACCCCTGGAAAAAAAAAATACAAACGATTTCGAGTGGATGTCAGCTTGAGCAACTCGGAAGTGGAATACTTTTAGGGTTAAACAAACGCGCGCGCGCTCCAACCCTAGGGTTTACTTTGCATCAATAATCATCTGGCGAGAACCAATGGCTGAGTTTTCCCAAACCGTCCATTTAAGGGAAGAGTTTTTTCCGCTGATCAACCCGAGGATCGCAGCTGTGCGCGTCCACAGGCAAAGAGTTTACACGTGCAAAATTCATTCCTGCGAGACGGGCCCCTGGCTCAACAGCGGAGCGGAGCGGCGCGGCTCTCGCCCGGGGCTAGAGGCCAGGACTTGTTGCCTCTGCCGTCGGAGAGGCTCTCCAAACCCCGGCACTCAGGGCTCCAGGGCTTCTGGGACCGTGATGACAGGGCTCGAGAAGAAAGCGCCTCCCTCTAAAACACCCGCAAAACCTGAGCAAAGTCGCGGGAGGCAACCAACCCAGCAGGGAGCCTGGAGTTAGTTTATATTCCCTAAAACCAACAGGAAAACTCTGCCCGAAGTGCATTTTTACTGTGTTCCAAAACCAAAGCGAAAACAGGAAAAAAAAAAAAAAAAAAAGAAACTTACCCCAGCAGGGAGCCTGGAGTTAGTTTATATTCCCTAAAACCAACAGGAAAACTCTGCCCGAAGTGCATTTTTACTGTGTTCCAAAACCAAAGCGAAAACAGGAAAAAAAAAAAAAAAAAAGTAACTTACCCCGACCTGCCACAATACTACATTCTGAGCGTCCTTTTAACACTTTGATTCTTCCTTTAGTGCTGCAGCCTTTTCTTTCCTCTTGCCAGAAACCAACTTTCAAACTAGCTGCAATGTAAAAATAAAAATAAAAATAAACAAACAAAACTAAATAAAACCAGCTTTTACCCTTCTCACATCTTGCCAGCTAGAATCTGCCTCAAATACTTCTTCATTCTTTCTTTACCAAAATTTCCTAAACACCACCTGGGCAGCTTCACAAGGCTTAAAGTTTGTGTGGTTTGTGTGCGCAAATGTGCTAGTGTGTGTGAGTGTGTGTGTGTGTGTGTGTGTGTGTGTGTGTGCGCGCGCGCGCGCGCGGGGGGGTGAGAGTTAGTTGCTTTTAAAAAGACGTCGTTGTCATTCAGAGTAATAAAAGTGTGGCCCCCATCTTTGGGTGTGAATTCTTACATGCACCTCTCATTCCAGTTAACTTTTTTCGAGCTGAGAAAAGCTGCTAGCTTACTTTCGGGAGACTTTGCTCGTTATTCATCTGTTTAGTCGCCTCAGAGGCACAAAAGCGGATCCGCGGCGTTATGAAAAATGGCCTGGGCGCGGAGAATGTCACAGTGGTCGGCGTATTATTTTAGCCTTCTTAAAAAAAACTCAGGGAAAGTTTGCTTTTGATGAATTCAATAAAAGCGAAACTGCAACGGAAGAGATTTTCAGCTAAAATCATACAGCATGGGGCAGAGCTTAAAACAGCCAGATGGCCAAAGGTAGAGAGACCCTCTCGGTTTCAAAACCCAGATCTGGAATTCCGCCGGCTGGACTTCTTAGTTTATTTAATCCCGCGTGTTATCTTTATTTTTTTTTTAACTGATTTCCCCCGCTCTTTTTTCCACCTCTCTTTGGGTTCCCCACCCCAGAGCTGCTGGTGAGACCCTGTCTTGGGATTTGCAGAAGTCACTTTGCAATTTCCCCTTTGATAATAGAGTTAAACTTTCCAGTGCGCGCAGTCTAGAGAGAAGCTAACTTGGAAGGCGGTAGGCCTGCTTGTTGTGGCCCATCATCAGGTTCTTGATTCAAATGCCACGGCCTTTGACAGCTAAGGCCTTTGAATATAAGGACAAATATTCATCCCACCCCGCCTGACCACCCCTCACCCCGCACCCCGCAATCGTGGAATGTCAGAAGAGTTTGGCTCATTCCTCAGCTTTGTGCCCTCATGGATCCCTCCCTTGCGATCCCAACCCACAGGGAGTTAGAGTCCCAGCAGATTTCTTAAAGATTCCCTAAAATATCCTTGGGCGCCAAAGAGGAACAGACTGGAGTGACCACAGTGGCTCCTTCCCGACTTGGAATGGGACTTGTGAAATTAATATACATCCTATATGAACCTTGTTCTTGAAGTCAGATGTTGGCTAAGCAGAGAAATGGGGGTGGGGCAGTAAAAACGGATGATAGGACTTAACACCTGGAACTCTTCCTCTCGAGATGGGAGGTGGGGTCGGAAGGCACCCAGGACTCCATCCCTCAGAGTCAGCCCTGACAGGATTTAGTTTGGCTTGTGAGTTAGGCCACCACCTCCGGGAAGGCCTCCGGATGGACTCTGTCCTAGAATCACTGCAACTCTCTAGGCTGAGGAACTGGTTGTGAAGGGGCAGCTTTTCAGAAGGATTTAGTGAGTTGGGCCTGGCCCATCCTAGTCTAAATCCAAAAGACAACCCCTCAAATTGCAGGGGGTTTGGGGCATGGGTGGGAAAGAGGACAGAGAGATCAGGGAGAACAAGGATTAGTACTGGAGACTTGACTTCAGCGATCCTGCGGGGGCAGAGAAGGGGGAGGCACTATCTGAACTGCCCCAGCCTCCCCAAAGCCGAAGGGGAGGAGCAGCTCAGGCAAGGAGAACAGTGGGTCCCTCGGCGGCTCGCTGCTCCTATTATCTGCTGTGCCACTTCCTAGCTGAGGGACCCTAATTAACGTCCCAGCCCTCTGTTTCCCCATCTCTAAAATGGACATAAAAGTAGAATCTGTTTCAAATGAGGGTTTTGGTTCGTTCGTTTTATATGGGACTGTGAATGCAAAATGCTTAGAGAAAGAGCACAATAAACATTTACTAGTGTGTTGTCATTGTTACTTCCGCTGTTGTTTTCATTATAGGTTGACGTAGGCGTTGCGGTGACAACACCTCGAAGCATAGGCTCCAAACAAGCGGGACTCTGGACCCACGTTCTCACTCTCTAGGCTCTAGAGATCCAGACTCAGGCCCCTGGAACCCTACAGAAATCTCGACAGTCCTGGGATCGGACCAGCTCTCCCCACCCGAGTTGATCTAGCTCCAGTGGGTGCCTGGTTGTCTCCCTGCTTTCCTTGCGCAGAGCTGCAGAACCCCAGGTATCTCCGGGAAGGCTTGAAGCATTCCCAACCCTGGTCTCTCAACAGTGCCCGCACTCTAGAAAAAGCTTCCAGCTTTTCCAGAACTGGGTTGGAAAAGGCCTTTTGGAAAAGACAAGGCACTCACTTTTCTTTTGGAAGCGAAGGGAATCAGCTGGGGAAGGGGAATGGCAGAAAGACTCGGGGGGGTGACTGAGAGGGTCAGGCCAGCGCCCCTGCTCACTCCAAGTTCACACCTCGGAGCTTCCCACTCAAGTATTCTTCGCAGAGGATGCTGGGAGGGAACCTCTGCCTTCTCCCCAGCAGACCTAAGGGGCGGAGGGGGTGGAGAGGTGCGGTCGGCCCCAGAATGGAAGCTGAAGCCCCCAACTGCTCTAGGACCCTGCAGGAAAGAGGCACAGCAGCAGATCGGAATCCAAGGCACAACTCTGAAATACACTGTCATAATCAATGTCCCCATCTTGTGGGACAATCGAGCTAAAAATCCACAAGACGTGAGGCTGGCTCACATCAACCAGCGTTATGGGGCACGTAGATGGCAAGCCCTTTTACCTCCGCTTGGAGTTCCCCACTCATCTGTGATGTTTGAAGTGCACAAAGGTGATGCCTGGTCTCCACCTGGTCTGAAGAGGCAAGGAGAACTAGAGTTCCGTCAGTGCTTTGCCTACTTTGGGCATCTCGCACCTCAGACCCAAATTAGAGCACTGCCTAGCATTCAAGTTGAAAGTGGTGCAGGTCCTCAAGAGAAGGGGTTACTGTAAGTCCAAATCCATCCCAAGACCTCGGGCTCTCGCTCCTGCGGGGGAAGCTGAGTCAAGGGTCCCTGGCTTAAGGCGCAGGCGCCTCCCTCCTCTTCACTCCCCCACTGCTGCCAAGGTTCTTTCCCAGGCAGGAGACAGAGTTTCCAGCCGAGCCCCACGTCGAATATTTACACCCTGAAGAATGGCGGTGGGAGAGAGAGGAATTCCAGGACTGAAGTTTGTGCCTAGGTTGCTTGGAAATAGGGGGAAATTTATTGGCTTTGTCCTGAAGATTTCTGTAGTTTTAACTCAGAAAAACAAGCTGCCTGTGGCCAATAGACGTTTGTAGGGGAGGGGTGTTGGAGCTGATTTTCATAACTGTCCTAACAGACCCCTGACCTTCTGCGCTGAAGATTTCTTATGATCAATGAATAGGCTCTGCTTTGAGCTTTGCAATTATAATTAAACTACTGGAGACTCTGTCCACTTAAACATGTGTCCCGCTCCGAGGTGATGAATCACAGTCTGTCCAAGGCACTCGCTTAGCCTCAGCTTTTAGGGCATCCCATTCAGACAACTCCGTTGGGCCAATGTTTGCTTAGGACAAATTCCACCCCCTACTCCCTACCCAGCATCTCTCTCTTTCTCTCTCTCTCTCTTTCTCTGTCTCTCTTAATTCTCACTTGTTCTTGCCTTTCTGGGTTGGGCAAGTATCCATAGAAAGGAACTTGGGCGCACAGGGTGGATGACTTTCCCGCCCGAGGTGGAGCTCTCACATTAATTGTCCCAATAAATTGAGATATAGTGTGCATAATGCAATGGAACAATATGATTATAGTCCACGTGTATGACTTAATTAAGCTATTTGCAGCTTGATGCTGCAAGTCAACGGGTGTGCAAGTGGATTAACAATTGCCCACTCCCTTATCCTCAGGATGGCGCATAATTACTTTACTAGCGGTACATATCAATTTTTGATGATTTCGGAAGCCATGCTAGCTTCACCAAGAAGCCGTTTAATAACTCTCCGTTGTGTATTAAAAAAGTAGTGTTTGGAAATATTTTGAAGCCGCTCCCAACATTTTTATAGGTTCTGATTGGGGCCTTTAATGGGCCGCTTTTTCATTCCTGATGTATATTTTATAAAGGGGCAAAGGCTAAACTCTTAAGTCCCTGCTCTGAGAGGGAATTGGAGTCCCCCACCTGCTCTCCACCGAGAGAAAGCCTCTTGCTTCTGCTCCAAGCCGAGTTGGCTGACTGGTACATAATGGATCCATGTAAAGGCTTGCAGCTAGGGCTGCCACCCTTTAAAATCTTCTCTTTCTGACTCCACTTTCTCTCTCTCCCTCTCTCTCTCTCTCTCTCTCTCTCTCTCTCTCTCTCTCACACACACACACACACACACACACACACACACACTCTTTCTCTTTCTACTAAAAGATAATCCAGGGAATCCAGAAGCACTACGAGCCCCCTCGTTCCAGGACCCTCTTCCCTGCTCCCCAAGCACCTCTATGTCCTGAAGGATGCATGTCCCTCATGCGCAAGACTAAGGAAAGCAAGGCGTCTGGTGGCCCAGCAGGGAAGTGTGTACTAACATGGGTTGATAAAATTTGCAACAGCGCTAATAAAATCACCCAACTTGATGACAGAGATATTGACATTCAGACTTCCCCTGCTCTTTGCCCTTTGTCTGGAATAAGATGGCGTCAAAGCCCCAGCTCACTTCCATCGTGGCTGGGGATGGTGATGATGATGTGCGTTTGTTCCATGTGATTTACTCTTTGAATCAAGTCAAGGCTGATCGTTTGACCTCTCTGGATTGAACTAAATTCATCACTTATAATTTTATTTAAAAGCCCTGTGGCCATCAATCATAATGAGAGCATGGGAAGGCAACATTTTCCAGGGAAATGTGTCAGCTTCATGGACACATGGCACTTACACCATCCCTTTCCTGTCCTGGACTGAGCAGACACATACCTAGGGTTCCCTCTGAGGACACAAGGTTAATTCAGCTCCTGATGGGTGATGACATTTGAAAGGAGGAGTTCTTTGCTTTCCTAGGACCAAAGCTGAGTGAGATGATGCCAAGATTTAGGCCAAGTTCTAAATGAGTTCCCTGCCTTTGGACTCAAGAGATGGTTTATGAACTGTGTGCCCATCCTCAATCCAAAGGAAATTTCAAAACATTCCAAAAATTCCTGTGAAATCAGGATCAGAGTTGATCTCCCTCATTCTTAATAGTGCTGCTGTAAATCACTTTGAAACTGCAATATATCTCAGCTCTACATCTTTCTGAGTATCCATGTTATTGCCTTCTGGTGAAAAAACGTTACAGCAGTCTCATTAAAAATTTTTAGAAGAGTAAAAATTTCCAGTGGTCTTTAGACCCAACTCAACATTAATTCTTAAAACTAAGGTTACAGAGTCCCTATTTCTAAGGTTTCCTGGTTGAGTCTATTTGTTCTTCTACCTGAAGCAGGTGATGTTTCTGCAGAAGCATCTGAATGACAGCAGGAGTGAAGGACAAATCTGATAAAGCCTAATAAAGCATGAGCATTGAAATGTCATTAAACTTGCAAAGATGAGACTCAAAATCACCAAAAAGGTAAATGTCTTCATTAGTCTGATCTCTGAAGACTGTTGAACATTTCATTAATTTATAATTTATGATGGTTTGACAAATATTGAAAAGTATGTAAATATGAGCTGGATAATGTCTTTTCTGCGGGAGATGAGGAAATGACCCAAACTGTACGTGCCTGCAAGATTACACACAGGACCCAGCTCTCTGTATCAAACTGTGCCACCCCTTTAGCCAACATATTGTGCAAGTGACAAGTGAAATAGTGCAGATAAACCAATGGTTTAAAACGTAATAAAGACAACAGCCATTTGCATTTTTTACATTTTATTACAAAGGTAATTTACTATGACACATTTCTGAATGTAATTTATGAAAACATGTTAAAGCAATTACATAGTGTATACAGCCCTCAGAGCTACAAAATTCAGATAAATAATAATATTATAGACCTTTAAAGATGTTCACTATTGAAAACATATCCTTTATTTCAAAAATGGGTTGTACAGAAGAAAATAATGGCATTAAGATTTAAAATTAAGAATAAAATCTTGACGAACGATAGAAAGTAAATGAATAATATTCTTTGCTGGAGTTGCAAATTGAAATCTTTACGATGACAATTTGCTTATTTCACAGGGTTTATTATCAACAATTTCCTTTTTTTCCTTCCTGGACTCAATGTTAAGTGCAAAGTATTAAAGGATTTGGGGGAGGGCGATACAAGAGGAATGTATGTTTCCTCTTTCAAACTTCTCAGCTCATTCCTTTGCCCCATTTCTCTTTTCTGAAGCACAGGATTGTGCCAGTTTTGAAAAGTAAAGAGAAATCCACTCCCTGAAGGTCAGTACTGTCTGAACTGATCCTTCAAGCAGATTTTCTACACCAGCCTGTCGTAAGTTATCAAAATGGGAGAGGATTCCATGGGGGACAGGAGGAGGAAAGTTTACATAATAGAGCAGGAAATAAAAATGAGAAATGTTTCATTTCAGCTCCCACTTCCCAGACATTAATTTATTTCATAATAACTTCATATTATGCTTTAAATCTGGGAGTGCAGGATTAGATCCTTAAGATTCAGCCTCCAACTATACTTATCAACTTTTTTTCGGGGGGGGGGGGAAATCTTCCTTCCTTTTGTATTTATAGGTAAAATGCTTTTCAATTGCTTTAGCTTTAAACGTCAATCATAAAAGCAAGCCCGAAATGAGCCCTTTTCCTGCCTGTGGGGGGCATGCCCTGGGTTTATTCCACAAATTTGAGACTATCTGCAAGGTCTGTTGTAAGTTTGCTTGAAAGATCCCTAGGGAGTGTTAGCTGCTGTGACAGACTTACAGCCACAATTGCCCTCTCAGCCATATTAAATCTCTCAAGAAACAAACAAACAACAACAACAAAAACACCTTATCACAACTAAATCAGAATTTGTGGGGCATTGGAAGCATATAATAATTGTGCCGAGTCCTCTTTTTCATCTGGGAAACCTAGCAGCCCACAGTAACCTTCAAAATTTCCCTCACGTCTCCCAGATGCACAGGCACTGGGCCCCTTGGAGCACCCCCATAGAGTGCTGTCCAGTTACCAAACGTGGACCATCGCCTGAATGTGGCCACCTTTCTCCAGAGCAGTGGGCAAGTGAGTCCGGGTATAGTGACCTGGACTCCCGAACTCCCTGCCCACGAACTTCTGCTCTGCCCCGCCCCCCTCTCTACTGAGCAAGCAGCTGACCGTCATTCCACCTTCAGGCGAAGCTGGAGCCGGGGATGCTTCTCCCGCCAAGCATCCCTCAGGTTGACGTCGCTGACGGACAGACCAGCAGCTCAGCGGGCTTTAGCTTCAGGACCCATCCCTCACCCCTACCGTACCCTTTCAGCGCCTTGGGTCGCCCTTGTACCCTGCTTTAGAGCTGGGAATTGCCCAGGAATTGCCCGCACCAGCCGTCCCTAGCCCAGCCAAGGCTGGGGCCTAAGCCTGTTAGTCCCTGGCTCGAGCCGGGTCTCGGCACCTCCTCCTCGCTTCCAGAGCCGGACTGGGCCAAGGAGGTAGGCTGTGGGTTAGTTTTCACCAGGGTTAAGTCAGTCCTCGGTTCCAGCCTTTGTCTTTCTTGGAATGTTTAGGGGCTGCATATGCTTTTGTGTTGCAAACAGCAAGCGGGGTCCCCAGGAGTCCCTGACCCCATGCCTTGGCGGGAGCACGGTTTCCCTGGACGACTGTGGCTGGCGAGGGGGGAGGGGGCACCGGGTGGTAATCTTGTGCAGGCACGCTGCCACGCACCCCCGAGCCAGCGCAGACAAGCAGCGCCCGCACACACACAAAGTTCCTAAAGAAATGAAGAATGAATGAATGAATGAATTGCACTGATGGTGAACTCCCTGAATTCGTGGACTAGAGGAAGGAGGGAAATATAATGAGGGAGGGGATCAATAAAGAGGGGGCCAGAGGGAAAAGAAATAATACCTGCTGATGTGTCAACTTCAATGGGCAATCTTATAATAACAAATGAAACAATGAAAGGACTGCATTTTTTCCTATTAAGCGCTCCATCCATGACCCCATTTATATCTGCAACAGCCATGTTTTGATGACTTGGAGTATATGCAAAAACAAACTTTCCCGCGGTGTTATTTTTTTTCTCTCCTTCTACTCTGCTTGTCAAGCTTTTCTTTCCAAACAGTCAGATGTTTTTTTTTTTTTAAAAAAAAAAAAGGCAAAGGAGAAGAAGTGGGAAAGAAACCTCCACCACCGTCGCTACCCAAGAAATGATAAATAGCATCGAATAGCTAATCGCTGGAGGGCGCGTTTACCAATTCATAATCATTTATTCTTGGTGATGTATGGCTCTTACTCTTAAATCTGAAAAGCTTCTATTTGAAGGTGTAAATAGCTTTTTTTCTTTCTTGCAGTAAACCTTCCTGCATTAGCAGTGATTGATCTCATGTACAATTCGTCCCAGAGTGCTATTTTACAGGGGGAACACTAGCTTTTGGAGATTAACTGGGGAGTCTGTTACATATTAATGAAGCCGGGAGATATACTAACGTTTTGGTAATTTAGTTATTTGTGTCTATAACTATCGTCGTTATTTTCTTTTAGACCCCTGCGGTTGTTATCCATCGAATTAAAAAGTGGTCCTCAGAATTATTTTTTTTCCACTGGCAACTAAACGCCATTTAATGTGAAAAACAAATGTTGACTTCTCTCTTGAAGGAAGTGTGTTTCTTGGCAAGACATCAAAGTGTTTTAAACTGTATTAGTGGCTGATGCTAGTTTTTTTCACTGGGCAGAGCCTGCGCTAAAGTAATAACTAATGGGAGGAAAAAGAAGTCTTGGCTTGCTTCTATCCTAGAAAAATTATTCGATCTTCTAGGACAGAGGGAGAAAGTTAAAACTCTAGGGTGAATGTGTTCCTGGCAAGAGGTTCCCCAAAACACTTGGAAATCCAAACTTAATCAATGTTGGGAGTGGGCTGGGGGAGGAGGAACAGAGGTTGCTCATTGATTTGCAGCTTGATAATTAATATCCCACCAAATGAGACATCAACATCATTAATGCCTCTGTATTCCCGGAGACAGACTTTTAGTGAACTGCAATCCCGAATAAAAGCCACGTTCGACAAAGAGGTTGCTTCATGGCCCGGGATTAAATGGCCCTATTTCTCTGTTTTCTTGTAGGATTTTTATGGGGAGGGAGATTTCCTAAAATGCTCTGGCTTCCCACAGAAGATCTGGGGGGATTGTCTGCGGGCAGGAAGCCTCTCCTGACACCCCGCAATTTCCCGGGTTCTGTGGAGGACGTGGGACCACTGCCGATTGAGGAAGTAGG
The DNA here is from genome assembly GCF_000442215.2 of Lipotes vexillifer. Classification (NCBI taxonomy): domain Eukaryota; kingdom Metazoa; phylum Chordata; class Mammalia; order Artiodactyla; family Lipotidae; genus Lipotes; species Lipotes vexillifer. The sequence continues at coordinate 291,867 of NW_006782180.1, forward strand.
GATAGGAGAGGAGAAAAGCGGTTGCGAAAGGCTTTGGTTCGATGGTGGATCGCCCATTTCTACCTCCGGGAACTGCCTGCTGAGTTCAGGAGAGGCCAGGAAGCGGCATAACATCCCCTAGGGACACATCTGCCCCTGGGTCCTGACCATGTGAATCTCAGCCCCTTGGCCCTTCGGATTGCCTACCCAGGCCCAGTGCGTCTCCCGTCCTCCAAAAGGGAGTCCCCTCTACATTCCCCTCCCACAGCCTGTTACCACCCTTCTCCCAGAAGCCCCGATCTGGAGTTCCAGATGATTGGGGCCTTCCAGCCCAGCGTTTGCAGTGAGGGCAGCTTCAAGACGCAACAAACTTTCTAGAGCCGCGAAATACTGAAGCGTGATGGCGCCAGTTGGCCGGGGCGCGCCCCTTTTGTTTTCGGGGGGCGATTTATGTTCTTCATAAAAATGTGGTTTGGAAAAATAGAAAGGGCCTTGAAAACGTTGTTACAATGAAAAAGGGACAAATTAGAAGACATTTTCCGTGATCAAAGGCGGAAGGGAGAGCGCGCATGGGCATTCACAAAGCTTGACTTATTCACTCCCCTCCTTTGCAAGCCAGGGCAACAAGCGTGTCCCCCATTGACAAGGCGCCCTATTCAGACTGCAGGTGCGAAGTGGGCCGGCGAGCCCGGCCACATTATGTCAAGGTTGTTGGAGATTAGTGTTTGGCCTTAATAACTAAAGCGCTTGATTTACATTGGAAAAAAGCCCCCTCAGCCGTGAAAACAAAATCGTTGAACGCGTGATCATTGCGAGGGCGGCTGATATCCTAATACTCACATTGTTCTCTGCTGGGCCCAGGCGCCCCTGGCCTCCTCAGGAAGGGCAAAGCCTGGGTTGCTGGCCTTGGACCAGGTCTCCTATCACACACCCTGTCCGGGTTCTGGAAGAAATGGTGATGGGTAGAAGTTTTACAGGGGCCTCAGGAAGACAGAGTGGGAGCTTCCCTGGGAGTCCAGATCGGGTCCCCTGTTTTGGCAAAGCCTGGCATGGGAGAATCATGGGGGCTCCAGGGCCTCAGGCCCAATGGTCAACTGTCTGAAGGCTCAAGGGCCTCCAGCATTACTTTGGTGGGAAAGCTGAGGGACTTGTCTTGAAGTGTCATGGGCAAGAACAATTCTACTCAAAGGTGATGATCCTTTGGGAGTGACTGGAGAGCTGAAGGAACTTAGGAAGGACTAAGACACACTGACTAATCTGGGCTGGCTCCAAGAAGGCCAGAGTGTTCAGGCCAAATCTGTTCCTCAAGGGAGAGCCCACTTCAGAGACATCCAGAACTACTCGCAGCCTCTACCTCACTTTCTCTGCACTTTTCCTGTTTCATTTTCCCAGAGATTGGCGGTGGCGGGGGGGTGGGGGGTCCACCTTGGCCTTCTTTCTGCTTCCCCTTGTGTGGAGATTTTAGGGCAGATTCCATCCCCACCCTCCATATCCTACTGTATCTGTGCCTCCCAGACTTCCTCCTCCCCCACCCATGAAAAGGGATGAAGAGAACAAGAGATCTGTGGTTGGGATCTACGAGCAGCCATTTCTATATGGATATGTATCTATTCTAACTGCAATATAGTTTGTAAAAGTCAAGCTACTTAAGGCAATTTCCATAAGATCTGTACTAGAAGAAAAGGTTCAGTGGGGACAAGGTGAGAAAGCTGTTAACTATTGTCTAGCCCTGAAAAGGTCGTAAGTCAGAGCCTTGGTAGCTGACCTTTCAGGGGAAGGTATAAAGGCTTTATTCATGCAGTGGCTGCAGTGTTCTCAGCTCTCACAAAAGTGTTTTTATGATTAGATTCTCTTACCTCTTTTCTTAATTAAAAAGCTGGACCATTAGAATAGCACCTGCATCGTGTCCTGATGGTGCCTGCATACTAATTCCAGAGCCTTTACAACCAGTAATTATAACATAAAATCAGAGATTGAATAAAACAGAAGGATTTTGCTCCCAAAGCCCAGCTAATCCCCTTTTAAAAGGGTCTGGTGAAATAATTCAGAACAGTATCCGGAAGTTGGATTACCGTTCCTTTTTTAACTTTTTACAATGAAATGATATTTCACACTTAAAGGAAGCTCTGTTTTTCTACAACAGTTTTTTTTTTTTTTTTTTTTGTTAGAAAATTGGGGCAGGTTTTTTGAACTATGCAAAGCATTTGACTATGGATTCCTTGCTTATTTTTTTTTTTTTTTTTTTGGTAAGAAAGTTGGCAGGTTTTTTGAACTATGCAAAGCATTTGACTATGGATTCCTTGCTTACTAAATGCAGTGCCAGAAAATGTAGGGGAAATTTTTATGGCGGGTTTGAAACACATTTTCTCAGGTAAAAGTGGCTGCAGTGTGATTGAGAATTGCATATGTGCATCAGACAATTCTTCTCACTTATTTCAGAGGAAATAAATAAGCAAGTCTTTTGGGGTCAGATGCCTATTTTTCATGACTTAAAATATGCACATTTCAGGCAAAACACTTCACTAAGATGCTTTTTAACACTTAATACATTGATGAGTTCAAAGGCTAGATGCCTCTGTTAAACACCGAGCAAGACCTTGCAGTGGCACAAGCCAGGGACCTTGAGCTGTCTGCAGTTTCTCCCCAGTTCTGGCAAAGAACATTATCCTCATCTGGCTAATCTGATCTTGCATGGGCCAGCCGTCAGTCACAGAAAAGAGAAAACTGGGTCATCCTGATTTTCTGTATGAATCATCTGATCATATTGTGGGTGGGTTTTTCCTCTTCTTTTCACCATCATTCCACAAATGCATGGCACAGCCAAAAGCATAGAAATGTACCCAATTTTGGTTTCTTTCCTCTGCAGACATTTCTCAAGGCTGTTCATTTATTATTGAGGTTCAGAACCATGCACAGCCCTGGTTGACTTGTTTTGAATTGATGAATACTCTCGCCCTGCATGTTGGCTCACACAGAGTCTATATTGGATCTAAAGAAGTCAAAAATGCAAGACAAGTTTCAAGTCCATCTCCCTGATCCTATTTACATTTTATCAGCTTGCAACCTGAAGTAATTTTTTTCTCTTTTTTTTTTCTACACAGCTGTTTTGGATGTTTGCAAAACCAGTGGAATATTCAGAGGCAAACGCCGAGACCTCTCTTAGTTGCCTACTGAGTTTCTCTTTTTCTTAAATGGTTTTGGGGTCTGAACTTGATAATGTTCCTAGAAAACTCTCAGGCATTTTCCTCATTGAAGATATCTGGCTAAAAAGGCAATGGTGTCCTGATGCCCAGACAGGGAGTTGGTGACAAGTAGAACATGTTACTGTGGGATTCTCAGTCACTTGGTGACTAAGATGTCATTAATTTTCCCAGAACAGAGATTCAGTATGGAATAACTATGATTATGAAAAAAAAAAAAAAAAAAAGGTTCTGATGCCTTACTGGAAAGAATGTGTTTTTGTGTAACTTTTGCCCCAAACCGCTCTGCCCTGGGTTGCCCACCTTTGCTCCCCACTTGCATATTCCCGCCTTTTACACCTGGGTCTTGAAAAGCCCAAAACCAACACTGGACTCAGAGTAACCTCAGAGACTTATGGTAAAAATAAATCAACATCTGGGCCATCTTCAGTGTCAGTGTCTTAACAAGTCATGGGGGTGACATTATGATGATCGGGTTTCTCCTGCTTCGTTCTGCACCGAAATAAACTCCATTCCCTCTCATTTTTCTTGAGGCTTTCAAAAACAAATGGCATCTCTGCCTCAGTGCCCCACTGTGCACCAGCATCTGGAACTCTCAGAAAACATAAACTATTTCAGGACCCTCAGCTAGCCTAGGTGCTGCCTGCCGAGGCACACCCTGCTCTGGAGCTTGAGGACCCTGGGTGCTACGCTTTCTAGGAGGGTCTGGAAATCTGAGTCAGGGAGGAGCTAGGGGACGTGTCTGAAAGATGGAGTCTTGTGAGTAATAATAACAACAACCTTAACAGCAAGCACTTAACGGGTAATTCTAGATGGTTTCAAGGATTATCCTATTTCTTGCTCAAGACAAACTTGTGGAGATGATGCTTTGAAATTCTCTTTTAGCAGATGAGGAAGCTGAAGCACAGGGAGGTTTCATCCCTCATCCAGGGGCACAGGGCCACAGGTGGACAAGCCCAGCCAATCTTCCCATCACACCCGCACTTTCTACCTAGTGCTCACTTTCAAAGAAGCGAGTGGAAAGGCTCACTGCAAATCATTAGCAGGCTAAGGCGCCCCCAAACTGCCCTCGGGGCTGCCACTGCAAGATAGGAGGTGGGTAACTGCTTCAAAGGACATTTGAGGTGTTCTCTAGGGTGAGCTAGCCATGGGCACTCGGGCTAGAGTGACTTCACCCCTCTGCCAAAGGTCACACCATTCAACTTTCTGCCAAAATTTACTTTTCGAAGGGGGCCCGAGAACTCTTAGGGGCAGCAGCGCGCAGGTGTCCCAGCTCACTTCCCCATTCCTCTCCTCATCCCGTGATTCCTCGGCTCGAACTCGAACTTGGGAGGTTCCCGGGGCAGCGGCCCTCCTCGCACTGTCCTCTCGGCTCTGGGGACGGTTGGGCCGCGACTCCCCGGTGACCCTGCGGCACAGCGCGGTCCCAGGCGGCGTGCGAAGGCGCAGCTGGAGGCGCCGACGTTTCCTCTGGCAGACGTTTCCTGGGGCGGCCGTGCGGGCGGGAGACAGCGGGATCAGGCGACGAGCCTGGAAGAGCCCTGGCCCGGGGTGCCCGGGGCCCTTCTCATCCCCACCTGCTCCCACCACAAGGATTCCGTCAGTGAAAGGGCTTTCCTGAGTGCGCTCTCCCACAGATGCCGGGCGGGGGGACCCAAACAGCAGGGAAGGCTCCTCTAACTGGTCCCGGACCCGGAGGAGGGGGACCCTTCGGTGAGAGGGACGGGAGGGGGCGCTCATCCCAGCACTAATGGCCAAGGACCTCCTCCCTCGCGGCGCCCACCGACTCGGACGTGTCGCGGCGGTTCCAGTGGCCGTCCCCTCGGGGCCGCTCTTTTCACACCCGCGCGTCGCCCTGGCACCTTTGCGAGCTGAGGTCCCTCCCTCAACCTTCTCTGCAGGCCTGCCGCCCTTGCCCTACAAGCTGGTTCTCCCAGGTGTTCTCGAAGGGAACCTAGCATCCAGACCCCAAGAGCCGTCGTCTTCCCGCTCAGAGCATCCCAAGCCCCAGCCAGGCCCTGGAGACCCAACTTCTCCCTCTTCCGGCTAGGCGGATGCGGCGCCTGCGCAGTAGGAGCAAGGGAGCCCGGCACGCGGGTGCCCGGAGGCTCAGTGACCGCAAGGGAGGGTGCAGCAAGGCTCTGGTGGTTCAGGTGCTTCTGATACATCGGAAATAATTTCTCCAGTGGCCGGGCCGGATAAGAGAGCTTCTGCATCAGATGCTAAAACTCACTGACGAGCCCAGTCTCCCAATCGGGGCTCAGAGAAGAGTCCTGTGGGCTGTAGCCACACAGTCTTAGGACTTGGCTCTTCGCAGCTCTCTGAAGGGAGTAGGGAGTCGAGAGGTCTGAGCATCCGCTACTCCCAGAGAGAGGAGCGTCCAGCTGGGAAGACTCCTGCGGGCAACTGTGCCCAAGGTACCCCATCAGGGCTTAGGGAAGGCTTGGAGCCAGCCCGCCCTTTCTTTTTCTTTGTTTTATTCCCGCCAGCTACCAGACATTTCTCTGGGAAGTCAGAGGTGGTTTGCGAGAGGGGGCGCGGTGCCGCGGAAGGCAGCCTTTCTCGGAAGACACTGCGAGCATGGTTTTACATTCTTCTCTTCCGCAGTGGAAACCGGTTAATGAGTGCCAGTGTCATTGGGGTGAAATTGGGAGCGAGGGAAGTCTTCTCTACGAAGGCTGCTTAGGTGGGTCCCTGTGTTTTTGTTGGCCCGAACAACTAGGCTTTAGAGTTGTCTCTGCGAAGCCCCGAGGGAAGGCAGGGAAGAAGACGGGATGCTGTGGAAGGGCCCCAAATCTCTCCCAAGATGCTGAAGCAGTAACAGGACACTCGGATTCGAAAGGGAAAGGGGAACATCACATCGTTTATTTCCAAAGAAAATAGCAAAACGGAGCTCCATGTACACAAAAGCCTTTGAAGGGAAAAGGAATCACAGATTTTAATTCATTTTTACATATTTACAGCAAGATTAAACCACAGCTTTCAACTATGTTTTCATTCAACAATCACTTTCAGTAAAATACATGACAACTTTTTTTTCTTTCAAGTTAGTTCATAATTTAAGGATGCTAAGGGGACAGGTGATAAATCACAAACAGTGTGGCTAGAGAGGGTACCAAATAGTCTAAGATTTCAGTCAGGCTTTCTTGGGTGTGTGAATTATGATTACAAGACATTTGCCAGTCTGTATAATTCACATTCATTGCAATCATTACATTGTCCCATAAATTAGCAATATAAACAAACATATGGGGACCTCAAGTAAACAAATAAAAATCAGTATAAGAGACAACATTTTGTAGCAACTATAATAACAGCATGGGTTACAGCTTGGGGAAACTTCTTTACAAATCATTTAGTCAGCACACATGGGGTGGGGAGGCTGGAACATCCTTGTTTATTTAAACCACCTTTAAAACTACATCAGAAGGTTTGGGGAAAGCTGGACGGGTGAAAGTTTCTTTCTTGGGCACAATATGAAATTTAGAACAGCACATGTGGATGGGAGGGGGGAGTTTGCATGCACTTTGGGGTCGTGGACCTTCTGAACTCCAAATGCCAAGATTCTGAAGAAAACAGGAAATTATAAAAATGTCTCTCTCCCGCAAGCCACTCTCCTTTCTATTAATGGCAGAAAGAGCTTGCTGATTGCTGCTAGTGGGAAGAAACACACAATGGGTCTATTTTTAGCAGAGATTGTCTTCGAAGGAGCAGGAAATAGTAACAATTGCTTGGCTGCAGCCTTGGTTCCAAGGATTCGGAGCAAGAATATTGGGGACTTGAGGGGTCTCTAGGTGACCTGACTTGGACTAATTGAGTGCAGATCAGAGAAGAGAGAAGCAGACATACAGTGTAGGCTTAGGGTGTATACCCTCTGCCTGCGCTGTCTCTGCATTCTTTCCCTCCTGTCCCAGAGCCTGGGCAAAGGGCCCCTCAACATCTGCACACCTCCACAGGCTCTGGACCTGATGTCTCTGCATTGCTTTTGTTTTTCCCTTAGCAGGACTTGGCCCTAAGTTATCAGTTAGTGTAATGTGCATGTATTTTTTTTTTTTTAAAGTTAGATTTTATCTCTTTAGAAACGGTTTGAAACTAACGGGGCAGAGGGAGTTTGACAGAGAGGAGAACAAATCGCTGACAAAGAACCTTTTACGTTTCATCAGCGTTGTTAGGACGACAAGCAGGAA
>NW_006782180.1:299493-323343 GCF_000442215.2 Lipotes vexillifer
GCAGGAATGTCTCAGATAATAACTCCCACTTCAAAGATTTCTCAGCTCAATAGAAAGCGGACCATCCTTTTTATTCAACCACAAGGACTGGCACTAAAGAAGACTCCACTGTTTGATTTTTTTTCCACCGTGTTTATTTTTCCCCTATTCACTGGGGTACTTGGATAAAATAAACAACAAGACAATTAAGGGAACATGGACTTCTAACTTTCCTGCCATCTTCCCTATCCCCTTGGCCTTGGGCTCTGGAGTCTGTGCCCAGGGCCAGAGCAGGCCTGAGGGGTACCATACACCCCACCCTGTGGAGAAACAAGTTTGGGGGTCTGTGAGAAACTTCCGGGATAGAGGGGCAGAATGGGCTGGACTGGGGGCCAGAGTGAAAATGTCCCAAAGGCACAGTCTGAACTCCCCAGGCTCATCCCGGGTGGCTCCTTTCCTTCCCCCAAGTCCCATTGAAATTCAAGCCTCCAACATGCTCAAGACGCTGAGAGGCACTTGGCACAAAACCGAGCTGGGGATGCTCATTTGTTAAGCTTCTGAGCTCGTCCTAAAGTTATTTACTTCTGACCCTGGAGCCTCTTTGGGGCGCAGTCAAGATGCACGAGTCTGTCTCCTCCCTTTCCTGAAAGCTTCCCTGCTGCCAAAGCGCCCCTCCCCCGCCCCCATCGGAGTGCCAGGTGAACCCCTAAACGCTGACGAGGCAGGTCCTAAGGAGGAAGTATATACTGGAGAGCACAGTGACAGTATTAAATGGCGTGAAAGCAAAGGTCAGCGCAAATGTATCTTAATAGAGTGTCTGCAGTGAAGTGTGCCGCCTTTGAAGCGGCCGCTCCCCGCGCGCATTTCCATGGCGAGCCTAACGCGGCATGCTGATGCACCGTCAAACTCACACTTTCAACCCCAAAACCCGACTCTTTGAAAAACCCGAGCTTGATTAGACCTTTCTCCTTTTCTTTCCCCTCTTACAAACCATTTCCTCGCCTTTAGAAACTCGCCATCAAACCCAAATGCGCCCTCTGATCACCGCAGAAAGCAGAAACAAAGGGAGCTGAGCGGCGATTCAAGCGGCCCTTTTCTTCCCTCACATTATTATCCATTTTTATTATGATCGGGAACAAGTGCCCATTCGCGTGGGTTTTGTTTACCGGAAATTAAATGAAAATGATTTAGTCCGCGTCAAACAAAAATATATACTTGTATACACAAGAAAAAAGGCCTGTTAGACGTAAATATTATGTCCTTAATGAAAAGCCTGGACGGGCTCCAGGCTCGGCCTTTCAGGATTTCAGTGCGACTTGCCCATTGCCATAGAAATCCTAACTTACCATGAAGATGCACCGTGGCGAAGAAACATTGCTTTGTGCGCGGGCCCTTTGATGTCGCAGGCGCAAGATGCGGGCGCTCAGCTGCGCAGGGCGAGATTACCTTGCGAGCAACGCGGTGGACATCTGTAACAAGCAAATGAAAAATTAAAGGCGATTAGTGACCGACTACGCATTTTTATTTTATTTCATTATTTTGGATGGGGGTGGGAGGCAAAATGGGGCCTAGAAATAGAAGAGAAAGAAAGGAGTCCTGTTTGGAGAGGGGGAAATTTTTTTAACATCTTCAGAAGCAAGTTCCCCAGATGCCCTCTGCACCTTGGCGGTGGGGCGGGTGTTTCCCGATGGGAAAGAGCTGTTTGCTGCCGATCGTGGGCCCTTGGCTAGGAGACCTCTGGGCCCTATTGTAGTGGCGGCGGGGCGGGAAGGGGATTGCAGACACCCTTCCACAAGGACGGATTCACTAAGGATGTATTTGGAAGATTCTGGTTTTTATTAGGAGTAATGAAAACAGTGCCTCTCCAGTTAGGACGTTATTTATCTGATGGAAGTGTGCGGCCACAGGGCAGGAGTGAGAATCTTCGAATGGTGTCTGAAGAGGAAAGAGCAGAAGAAAATCCAGCAGAGTGGCAGAATCAGGGCTTGTTTGCTGGGCTCAGCTTTTTAAATTGAGCTCTTTGGGGGCTTCCCCTAGGTAGGAGTACCACACCCCTACTTATCTCCAAATTCTTAGGGGAGTGGGATGGGTCTACCAAAACTTTTCTCCCCTCCGTTTTATTCACGTTTCCCCCCACCCCAAATCTTAGCAAGAATTTGAAGCAGCACCATCCTCCCTGCAGAGGGTGACAGACTGGGAACCAGGCCCTGATTTTTTTCCCCCCTTGGCAACAATTGCACAGATTTTTTCTCTTCCCTGCCCCCAACATCTGGTTCCTTTTCAGGGGATTTGGTACCCAGCATATCACATACACATTCAATCTAGACCCATTGGGTGTTTGCCTTTAAAACATTTATTATTGCAGTTCATCTCTTGTTCCCCTCCCCCACCCCCGCCTTTTTAAAATTTAAAACTAAGACCAACATTGTGCGATTTTTGACAAAGACCATCACAGAATTGACGTGATTCATCCAGACACTGTAGCCTAAGCTGGATCCCTTTGCTGTGGGGGTCTGGCCTCAGTGACATCATTGGCCCATTCTGCACCCCCAATGCCAAGCACCCAAAAGATTCCACAGGCAGCTCCTCAACAATTGTGGGGTGTGAGGAGAGGGTGATTGTTCTGAGGAGGCCCCAGAGCATTGAATCTTAAAGCCCCTTTACCGCTCTTTTGTCTGTAATTCCTGCTGTTTGGACTCCCCTCTTACCCCCAGTATATAATGCATACAGATCAGACAGACAGGCAGCCAGATGTCTCTGTGTGCTTGGGCCAGTCTCTGGGGGAGGGGCATAAAATCCCTAAGGAAGATGCTGAACCTCCCCCCTCTTCCCTATCATCTCCTTTATTGAAGCGGTTGGAAAATTTTGCATCTGGGATTTAAATAGCTGGGGGAGGGGAAGTGTAGGGAGGCAAAAGAGGAAGGAAAGAGGAAGGAAGACAACGGCTCAGGAATTCCCTCTGCCACCTTCCCACCACAGGAACTTCCGAGGAGGCTCCGACTGGGAGCTGGGAACGGAGTAGTTGTGGCTATCCGGGAGGCCCAGGCCTCGAGGAAAACATTTCCCATTCTGTGAACCACACAGGGACTTTGCGGTGTTACTTTTGCCGACTGCAGTAGCCAAGATTGCACAGAAACTCTCCTAATATGTTTTCTTGTTTACCTTCTGCCTGTCTCTTTCTCTATTTTCTTTACCCCAACCCTGGTTTCAAGCTACCCAGTCATGAGGGCGTCTGGGGGTGGTGGTGCTGGATGTGACTGTAGAATCCATATGGGTACCATATTGATATTTTAAGACAATGGACATTATATCAGCATATTCATTGAGCTCTAACAACTATTAGTGGTGACCTTCCTCCCTTCCCTGCTTCCTTCCTCACTCTCTCTTCAAGCCTCAATAACCCGGCCTAGACCTGGCAGTCAGGGTACGCGGAAGCAGCAACCACAACAGCAACCCTGGTACCGAAGGCGGCGGCGGGGCCAGGTGGCCGCGCGGGGCTTGGGGGCGCTGCGGGGGCAGCGGGGGCGGGGCCCGCGCCCTGACACACGTACCACTCGCTCAGGTCGGCGCTACGCGCCGCCACCGCCGCCGAGGAGGCCACCGGGGGCTCGCGGCCGAAGTCCGACGAGGGCGACACGAGGGCAGACGGTGTGGCCGAGTCGTAGCCAGAGCTGGGCGGCGGCGGCGAGCGCCCGTGCACCTTCATGTGCTTACGCAGCGAGCTGGGGTGCGTGTAGCACTTGTCGCAGCCGCGCACTTTGCACGTGTAGGGCTTGTCACTCGTGTGCACGTGCGAGTGCTTCTTGCGGTCGCTGCTGTTGGCGAAGCGCCGCTCGCAGCCCTCGAACTCGCACCTGAAGGGCTTCTCCCCTGGTGGAGGCAACGCAGAGACATTAGTGCGCGTGGGCTGTAGCCCCGGCTCGGCCTCACTACCCTACCCCAATTTCTCTGCCATTTTTGGGAAGAGAGCCACCAAAAAACTCAGAAACCTCTTTCCCCGGCGCCGCAAGCCCGGCACCCCCTTTCCCCGCTCGGAGCGCGCCCCCTGAGCTCCCTCCTGCACGCCTCCCCCCCTCCCCTTCTCCCGCCGGGACCTGGGGGGAGGGGACGGAGCAGGAGAAACAAAGACTCCATCTTAGTCGAGTTTCCTTCCTGGAAAATCCTGATCCACTCCGATTGTTTTCCTCCAGATTTTCTCCACCTGGAGCCAGAAGCACCTTTGCCCGGAGAATAGAGTTGACTGAGGAGCTCGCATCTGCTCAAAATTGCTGTTCCAGCCAAATGCCTTTGCTCCCCACTCCCCGCCCAGCGGTCCACCCCAAACACATCCTGGCCCAAACTGTTTCTTAAAGTAGGTTTTGTGCAAACGCCAAAGCGATGGAATAATTTCAGGATGCGCAGCCGATGCACACGGCATGTGCATGATGTGCATTCGTGCTGCAGGGAAAGGTACTCTGAGCAATTCACTTCAGACGCGATTTTTACGGGGACTGGAGCCCCCTCCCCCTTCCCCTCTACCCCCTGAGGGCAAACATTTAGTAGCATTCTTCAAATCTTGCCTAAACCGTCCGGGATCCCTCCAGATATTCGCGCCGGCAATAATATTTTATTACACTGCTCCAGCGGCTTCCCGGAGACTCCGCCACGGAGAGCCGGCTCTCCCAGTCCGAACTGACTGTGAGAGGTCGGGCGGCCTCCCTAGACCACCCATGGCCCACGGTCCGGTCTCCCCAGCCTGAGCCGAGAAACCGGCAAGGCAGGTTCTGCCCGGGCCAAGCGGGATCCGGGGCCATTCCCTCGATCGCACCCGTGGTCGCGGTGGCTTCAGGATGAGCGCAGCTGCTGCGATCAGGCGAGGCCTGGCTCCGCGGACCGGAGGGCAAGCGGGCAGCCGGGGTAGGCCCGGGAGGGGCTCTGATGAGTGGTGTGATGCCCTGTAGAGCCGCGGGAAGGCGCGAGCGCGCGCTAGGGTGGAAACATTGGCCGGGGACAGAGTCCCAATCCGGGAGCTCACCGCCAGCTCGATTTGCTAGCGTGTGGGGGAGGAAAGGACCCCAAGAACCCGGAAGCCCAGGTTCCTCTGGAGCTGCAGATGCTAAACGAAGGAGGGAAAGAAATGTCCGGGTGCTGCAACAAATGGATGCTGCCGGGCGCCCTGGGTTGAGGGAGAGACTACCAAGCGTCTGGCTAAGGAGGGAGAGATGCCCGGCTGGTGGAATGTTGCCTTTGGGGTTGCTTCTCCCGCCGCTTCCAGGAAAGATGGGTGCTTTGGGGCAGGTTTGAATAAACAAAGCCCCTACTCCCGAGTCCTCTTGAGGCTTAGGTAGAGCCAGAGGTTTGCGCACAACCCTCGCCTCCGCACGGCAGCGGGTTAGAAGCCCAGGGCTCCTGCACTGCGCGGCCGCTGCGTCCTCCCGCTGCAGGAGTATCGTTAGTGCAGTGGAACACTGGACAGTGCTGGCATCTGCCGTTTCTCGGCACACCGGTACAGTTTTATTTAGAAAAATAGAAAGATGCACAATAAACCCTATGTCCCTATGTGCCCCTCGTTTTCTACCCTCTGATCCCTGTTAGCATCTGCAAAACTAAAACTTTTCTTCCTCCCTTCCTTCTGTCTTTTCTTTCTCAAATCACTTACAAGAATCATGTAATTCAGGACCTGCAAAAGAAATCAAGATCTGCTAAGACAACAGAGGAGAAATAGAATTTGAGGTTGATTGCCACCCCCCAAGTATTCCCCCCCCCACACACGTATCCCATCTTGTGACCGCCTTGTTGGACATTCATGTGAAACAGAAACAATGATTTCGTTCCAGACGAGGTACTGAGGCGAAAAAAGCAGGGCACTGAAGGTGATATGGGCAGCCTGGAAGTTCCAAGGCCCCTGGGAGGCCAGGTGAGGCCGCGCCCCCGCGCCCTCCCGGCCTCTCCCCAGCAGCGGGAGGAGCCCCGGACTCCTCGCCTAACTCTGCGCAACCCCCGCCCCACCCAACACGCAGCCTCCCGCCCTCTCCCTCCCACCAGATCTGGGCGCTGAGCCCTAGGTGGGTGGGTGGGTGGGTGGATGGATGTGGAGAAGCAGGGTTGGGCCGGGACCCCGCAGCCCGCCCTGAGTAGCCTGGGCCTGAGGCTGAGTCCTGAAAGGCCCAGAGCCTCCTCCTAGAGCCTCAGCAGCCGCGAGAGGCCTCTGACCCGGCCCGGCGCCAGGCCCGCCCGACAAAGTTGGCAGTGGCGGGGCGGTTCGACTCGCGCCATTTTCTCGCACTTGTGGCTGGGCCGGGCTGTGCGAGTATTCCGCCCCGGCGCTGTCTCTTCTCCTCTGACTCGGATCCCAACCCTACCTCCCTCTACCGACTGCCTGGGAGAGCGGGGTGAGCCCGCAACACACGGGTCCCGGGAAAGGCGGCAGGCCCGCGTCTCCCTCGCGGCGGCACCATTGTTCCGGGATTTCTGTGACCGCCGCAAAGCGAAAGCTTTCGGAGTGGGATCGGAGCCGCTGCCTCCGAAGCCAGGCCCGGGATTCAGATCCCGGAAAATCTCAACTCCTGAGAAAGCAGCCTATTCGCCGCTTCCGCGACTCGAGGAAATGAAACGCCATTAATATTTGAAAAGGCAATTATTTTCCTGTTGAATCGAGAACCGTCTTCATGAATAATTTGCAGTGAGGTCTATTGCGATTTGAGAAACATTTTGCTGTTGTTGTTTTCTCCTCTTTTCATTACTTAGGAGAGTTTGAGGGAAACGCCCGAGCAGGAGAGGCTCCGTAGATTTTTTTTAACTCCGGTGATAATGAATCAGGACTGCCAGTGGAAAGGGAAAGGATGCACTTAGAATTCTGTTCTGAATAGACGCAAACCTGAGCCAGCTCGGGCGCACTGAACTTGATTCTCTGCTGTAGGTCCATTGCACTGAGAATTTAACCATTTTCTGCTTCACGGACTTCAAACAGTAGGCCGACAAAGAGCAGTAAAAGTTTGTTTAAAACCCCCCTGTCATTAAAAATGAGTTCCTACTCTGGCTCGGGACCTCGAGTCTACCTTCGTGGTGCGGGCCGCCAGCTCAATGAATAGGGAGCCTGAGGGCGGCGATCGGGGTCTCACTTCTCTCCTTCCCCTGGATAAAAATCGGAGGCAGGGAGGAGTGGGGGGGACAAATGCTTGCGAGAGGTTGTGTGTGTGTGTGTGTGGGGGGGAATCCTGGAAACAGCTCAGAAAAAGTATACATTTCCAAAATAAAGTAGGAGACTTAAAAGTGGACTTTAATCTGGCCTCTGAGGGTGCCAATGTCCTGGCCAGGCACCTTCCCCAAGACTGAAGGGTTTGGGGGGAGAAGGTGGGATTTAGCAATCTTCTTTCCCGGGTAGTGCCAACCTGGGTGAGTTCTTTGACTCTAATAATTGCTGATGTTTTCACCAAGAACAGACGTGCGTAAGGCAGAGTGCCAGGGAGTAGAAGTGGGGCACCAAGCTGGAACTTATTTCATCCCCTCTGTCTCCCCCGTGGTCGCGTGGGGGAAGTGGTGATGTTGGAGGAGGGGAGATGTTGACTTCTTAAACTTTGAGGAAGCCAGGGCAAGAAAATCCTAGCTAAGAAGAATACAAACATCCGGCTGCTAAACTAATTAATGTAACTTCACAGGCTGTTCTGGGAAGTGTGAAAACTTTCTCCTTGCAATTGCATTAATTAGAGATGTTTCTGGCCAGAGGAGTTCAACTTTGCAGGCTTTTGAGAGGGCTCCTTTTCTTTCTGTTAACTAGAAGTAACAGATGTGGTTGACACATGTCCCCATTTCACTTAACAGCTCAGTAAATGACATTTAAGGTGAATGAGTCTCCTTGGGTCTCTGCTAAAGCAAAAGGGAGGGTTTGTGAAATGTCCCGAGTGTGGGTCACCAAGGCTCCAAAACAGGGGCAAAATTAGCCCATGAGACCCTCAAATCCTAAAGAAGTCACTACTAAGGGCCTGGTGCGCTCTCCATTCAGGTGGCAGTCAGGTTGTCAGGCTGACTATTGGAAGAGTGTGCCTCACACAATTCCAAAGGGACAGGGAAAAATTAAATTGTTCCTATGTCTTTACAACTTTGGGGAACAGTGCCCTTTAAAATACCTTAAAATCAAACTCCGTAAGCAGGGACCACACATTTGCACACACAGAAACCCGAGCATCCCCTTCCCAACCCCCAGAGCAGAAATCTCATACTATCCTTCCCACACACAGCCTCAGGAAACTTCTGTGATTCTAATTGAAGGGCATAATTAATATTTTATGAACTTGGCTCATGGAAACACCAAAATATCCCCCCTCCCCGCCCAGGTGGAACCTGAGGAAATCCAGCTCCGAGGGCCCAGAAGAGGCCCCCTGCCTCCCCAGAGGGTCCGAACGAGACAGACAGTGGCGAATACTGACCTGTGTGAGTTCTTTTGTGTATTTTGAGATTTTCTGATCTAGCAAAGACTTTGCCACACCCCGGGAAAGGACAAGGGAAGGGCTTCTCGCCCGTGTGCACGCGGATGTGATTTACAAGTTTGTATTTGGCTTTAAAGGGCTTGCCCTGGCGCGGACACTCCTCCCAGAAGCAGATGTGGTTACTCTGCTCAGGGCCTCCGACGTGCTCCACGGTGACGTGCGTGACCAGCTCGTGCATGGTGCTGAAAGTTTTGGAGCAGAGGCGCGGGGGTGCGGGGCCGTCGGCCGCCAGCCACTTGCAGATGAGCTCCTGTTTGATGGGCTGGCGCATGTAGCGGAAGAAGGCGCCGGGACCGTGGGGTGCGGCGAGGTTCATGGTCAGGTTCATGCCCCCGTAGTTGTGCAGGGCTGCGGCAGCTGCCAGGGCGTCGCTGCGGGCCACAGGTCCCGGCGGGAAGGGTTCGGGTCGTGCGTACATGTCTCCGGGGAGCCCCAGACGCAGGAGTCCGTTCAAAGTGCAGCTAGGGGAGGCCTGGGGAGGCTGCTCGTGAAAGCCCGGTAACACCGAGGGGCTGGAGGCGGCAGCGAGCTGGGGGCCATGGTGTCCGGAGCTGCTACCTGTTGTTGAGACAAATAGCGCGAGTGAGAACGGGTGGCGAGGGCTGAGCGTCCTACCCGGCCCCAGGGGGCAGGCCCAGCCCAGCCACACCACGGCCTCGGCGGTCAACGCCGGCACCGAAAGCCAGACTGCGGCGGCTGCGATCCGTGCGGACAACGCGAGGCCAAGCGCCTCCACCGCGGTCCGGCTGGGCGGCTGTTCGGTAGAGCCCCCTGTCGCTTCATGAGCAGGAGAGTGATGGTGGCGGCGGGATGGGTGGAAGGGGTAGTGGGGTGCGCAATGCTGAGGCTGTGGGTTGCTGGGTGCCCCTGGGCTCTGCTCCAAAGGGGTCCGACTGGCGCTCCGAGCGCGCTTTGGCGGCCAACTCCCCAAGGCCCTCGGGGCCGCGGCGCCCTGCGGGGCAGTGGAGGTGGGGGAAGTGGTGATGTTGTAGGTGGTGGTGGTGCCCAAGAGCCCCGGCCATATATACGAATTTCAGCGCCCAGCTCGGCTGGGAGAGGGAGGCCTGCTGCCTCCCGGCCGGGACTCCCCGGAGCTCCTTAGGTCGGGGCGCTCACGCCACCGTCACCTGACAGCGGGGAGGGGAAAGACCAGCCATAGACAACTTCTGCAAAGTTCCCCCCCACCTCAAGTTTTGGGTTGTGACTTTTTTTTCTTCCTCTCTATCAGTCTTTAATGCCTACTTGAAATCCTGTACACTACAGAGGCAGCAGCGGGGCGCGTGAGATAGTGAATAGAGATTCGGGGCCGTGGCCCGGGCCCGCCGAGAGGAACAATCGCCTAAGTCGCCCATTGGCCCGCGTCCCGGTCCGACGTCAGCGATGACAGGTCCCTCTGCACAGGGACACTCTCTCACTCTCTCTCTCTCTCTCTCTCTCTCTCTCTCTCTCTCTCTCACACACACACACACACACACACACACTCACACACACACAGTCACACGGCTCCCGTTCCCCTCCCCAGCCCCCAGCTCGCGATTCTACTGCTCATGCGCTCTGACCCGGGCGCGGATTCTTTTCTCTACTCGTGAGCCCCCTCCCCCTTCTCTCCCCGAAAGCTGGGCAGATCTGCTCTGCCTCGCCGCTCTTGGAAGTGAGCGGGGCTGGGTTATGCCTCCATTCCCCACGGCTTTGGGGAGGGGTCGTTGCGTTGCACGTAAAGTCCTTCCGGGCAGACCGGACCCCCCAGCCCTGCTGGGGCCGATGGACAGCACCCGGAGCGCGGGGACTGCGGCCTGCTTCGGCAGCTTGTCCCGGGAGTCGGGAGGAGGCGAGGGCCGGGATCCAGGGAGGAAAGGCTGCTGCAGACTAGGAGGCCGGGAGCGGGGCCGATCCTAGGCTAACAGCCCTTGCGCCTAATTTTGTTTTCTCGCTTTTCCAAATTTTCTCGCGTCGCTCAGCTTTCTCGCTCTCGTTCTTTCTCTAGCTCTCGCTCTCAGTTCCACGAAACCCCTGAGCACACTTCGCCTTCCTACTTGGATCCTTTCTTCTCCCCTCCCCCTCTGTCTTCTCCCCACTCCATTCTTCCCACTTAGCCTTGCCGGCCCCTCCTCCCGGGTACCTGGAGCGCCTAGAGACTGGCGGACCCAAGAATCTGGCCCTGAGCCGAGCCCCAGGACTGGGCCGGAGATGGTGATGACCTGGGAGAGGCTAGCTTCGAACCCACACCGCCCTCCCAAGAGGGCCTAAGAATCCTTCCCGCCGCAAATCACACCGACCAGCGGGCGACGGGCCAAAGAAATAAAGGCGAGGGGAGCGCAGCGAGGCGGAGCGGGTCCTCACCCCAGGTCTCTCTCCCGCTATCAAATTGCGGTCCTGAGCTCGGTACCCTGCCGCCGGGCGGAGCCTTTGGAAAAGGGAACTTAAGAATCGTTTCCACTTTGAGCTCCCTCTGGCCACTTGTTGCCCGCGGCCGGCGTCGCTGACTCTACTCGCTTGCCTAGAGCCGAGGCCACGTTTCCCGACCCAGGCTGTGAGAGCGACCTCGGGCCACGGCCTCCTCTCGCGGGATGCCCTCCCGGGCTGCGGGTTCCTCTGTCTTGGGGTGGGGATCGGCCGGTGGAAGAAACCCTCAGTTCTGGACCGGCCGAGTGTGGCATAAACAGGGGGGAGTGTCCTTTGTTTGTGCCGACCGACTGGGGCCGGCTGCATCGCCCGGCGATTTAAAGTGCTGCTGGCCCTCAAGCCTGCGTTGCACTCAGTAGCCGAAAATGCCAACCTAAGTTCTCTCGGGGCTCCCCGGCAGCCATAGAAAGCGCCCTCAAAGCAATGAAAGACTTGGGTTTTTAAGAGAAGTTTGAAGGATTGAGTAAAACACCCCGCTCCCCTAGCAGAGGTGAGAAGTTTGGACAAATTACAAGGAACTCTGATGAAGTTGATTGAGCTGCCTCAGCTATCTCCAGCACCAAGAACTATTCTTAAACATTTCCTGGTCAGTAAATAACGGTTTCTTTTACATTTTTAAAAATAATTAACTTATTTATAATGGTTGGCAGATTCTTTGAGCCTTTCTTCATTTAATGCATTGTTCCTGGCTCAGTGCCGCAATTTAGCGAGGGATTAACTTCCACAACAATTTTCCTCGGCTTTGACAAGTCCAGGTCTTTTTGCTCCTCCGGCCGGAAGAGCTTAAGCAAGCTACCAATAGATGCTGAGTTAGCATTAAAAAAAAAAAAAAAAAGTTGAAGGAGAGCATTTGACAGCTGAAGCCCTTCTGATCTGGAAACCAAGGGCTTCCACACAGCAGTGTTGAGACTAGACTTGGAGGATTTGTCTCCTTTCTTGGCTTTCACCCTCTCCCACACTCTCGCTTTCTGGGGTTTATCCCTTTTGCCCACAAGTGCCTCCTCTCTGTTTTCCTGCCCTGTTTTCCCTTCCTCAAAGCGCTGGTTTCAAGGCTTCTCACCACGCAGGTGTCTTTTGAATGATACAGTTGTCTAGGCAAACCCATGAAGGGTTCTGAAAACAACAAAGACCAAAACAAAAAACCAAACCAGCATATTCCTCTTTGGGACCCCTTGCCCAGCACTTTCTCCTAACCATTCATCAACACAGAACTTAGTCAGCTCCTCCAGCAGCATTGAGGCCTAAGTGCAGGGGCACTGATGCAGTAGGCCAACAGTGAAAATATTTTCTTTCCCATCCGAAAGTTGGCAATCTACAACCTACTGTTCAGGATGTTTGTCAAACTAACCATCTGATTTGGCTTCCATTAAAACTCTGACTTGCACAAAAACGAACCACTTAATATATACACCGTGACCACACCCGCATCAAAAGCTTTGAATAACAGTACAGAACAGGAGTATTCAAGTTGTTTTAGGTTGTGGACCCTTTTGGAAACCTGGCGAAGCTAGTGAACTTTAATAATCCTGTGCCTTTTGCCCACACTCATAATAGAAGAAGCTATAACATTCCATTAGAAGGTGGCGAAAATAAAGATGCGTTTTTTCCCCATCCAAATTTGTGGGACCCCCCCACCCCGAATTCTAAGCACTGAGTCCACAGACTCCAGGGATAAGAAGCAGAAGTTATATACAATAGACTGTTACTGCACTACACAGTCTCTCTTGATAAGTTTACCCTTGAAAAGCTTTGAACATGTGTATGGCTTTTTGTGCCAACAGTGAAAGGGCAGATACATCTGATTCAGCCAAATTCACCGACAGTAACCTGGCCCCATGGAGCTCCTTCCCAGATGCAGACTTCTTTTGAAGCACTGAAAACATCTGGACCCATCCTGGGTAGATGCTTCTTGAATAGTCAGGGGTCAGTTGACCTAAGGTCACTAAGGTTGCCTAATCTTTGCAAGTGCCTTGGAGCCACGTGGTTCACACCTTGGTTGGCTGAACACAGCAATGGGACCAAACATTCTCCCAGAGGGACATTTCCTCAGGGACAGAGATAGGGAGGAAAAAAAGCCATTTTACTCACTAATATTTATAAACAGGGACCTTTGGGTGATTACATGAGGGTCTTCTAGCCGTGTCTCTGAAATAAGCCCCAAAGCAGTATCCAGCTAATCACAGATGTCAGATGGGGCACCGATGTCAGTGAGGCATATTTTAGCTTTCAGGGCCGTTCCTTTGAGTCTTCCAGTGCCCAGGTAGCAAGGATTCCAGATTTCATTGACTATTCATTGGGCAGGCTAAGTAGTGGTGTCCCTCAGTGGTGCTCAGAATTTTTCTTTCAAAAGTTATCTCACCACACTTACCCCTAATACTAAATGTTTGGCTGAAGCATTCTATTCCTAACCATGCTGGGGGTTATAGCATTGTTGAGTCCACATTTCTGCTTGATTTGCAGAAAAGAAAAAGATACATTTGCAGCTCAGAGATCTTCAGCAGAGTTTCAAGAACCACTGGGGGTTTTTATGGGGGCCTATTTGGAGCAAGTTCCACCACCAGACTCCAAGCATCCCTCCAGACCTCGAAATCATGCCCTAAGCACCTTTGTTTACCCAAGCTGTGACAAAGCAACACCATAAACTGAAGTGATTTCCTAGTCCTGCTGTATAGAAATATATTTGATGGCCTTACCATCTGTTATAGCTCCTCATATCACTGGCTTAAGTGGGGGAATGTCTGACTTCCCTTCCTTGGAAAGAAAACAATGCGGGAGATTTCAGATCAATAGCTGGGATATTTTTTCCATTTTGATCTTTTCAACAATGCTAAATGATGATTATCTGTTGCAGCTTATGCCCGAGCCAGGATCCCAGAAGCTGAGGGCCACTGCACAAAGCCCGGCCAAGCACAAACCTTGTTGCCTGAATATTGTGCATCTAGGTCTGCAGTCACTTGTTCAATCCTTTTTTCCCTGTTTCTGGCCAGGGTACCATCCAAAACAAGGGGGCAAATCCCTTCGTAGGCTATTCACAGACAGAATTCAAGATTCCTAAAGTGAGAGGTTGTCTCTAGTCTTGTGGGAGAAAAAAATAACAACTTAAGCCCCAGGAGCCTTCCGTAGGTCCATGCCCACATCGTACAGAGGAGAAGGGGTCTGTCAGGATTTTGAAGATAAAGGAAGATATTCCTCCCCTCTTCTATGGAAGTTTGGACTTTAATCATCATTAATGGAAGTATGTATGAAAGAAAATATGCTTGGATAAAATGCTTGGATAAAATTTAATTTCCCAGCAAACCATCATTTGACAAATGATTAGGAAACATTGTTAAAGGATCTTCCAGAACAGCACTGAGGAATTAAAACAACGGAATCTACATAATAACCACATCTCTCTAGAGAATTTGCCATCAAATCATCCCAAAATAATAGAAGAGAGTCATTTCCTAAGTTGTCCATTTAACTTTTATTAAGAAGGTTGCATTTCCTACCAACAAGGGAATACCTTGGAGGCAACCATCAGCTGGTGGTGTAGTTGAAATGAGGGAAACTAGATGCCTGAAAGGGGAAACACCCAACCCTAAATCATATGCTTATTCTAAATGGAATATTAAATTAAATTCTTCACAATGAAGGTATTCCTGACAGAGCGGCTGTCAGTCACTCCCTGTTCAGACACCACATTGTGGGAACATCGTGGCTGCCACATTGCGGAAGGCTGGTGTCCCTGGTAAAGATGATGCATATCATGTAAACCCCATCACCAAGATCAAAGTCTGCTCCTTTCATGTAAGCCAATACATGTCAAACCTCATTCCAATCAAATCGTCCGGAAATGAATTCAAGATGAATATGTCATAGAATAATGTGACAGTGGAAATGCAGAAGGTCAGGGGTGGTTGTTTCAATGAGAGAGTCGTCAAATATTAATTCTAGAATGTCCAGATGAGTAGACATTGAGGGGGATTAGCTGGCTGCTGGTGGGACGTTGTATCGCTGATTTGTGTGCAAATGCATCAAACACCAAGGTGTTGTTCTAAGTTTCATTGGAATTCAAGAAACACCCCGAAACTCAAAACCAACATAACCAAAAGACCAAAAAAAAGCCATACAAAAATAACTTCCTACTTAAAAAATAACTTCAGCAAACCAATATTCAAAAGAGGATATTAACTTACTTGACTCTTTCAGGGCGTTTCGGTAAAGCCGCATTCGTTTCCTCATCACCAAAGAAGTCTTGTATCTCATTTTCTGACTTTGAGCCTGTTTGGGAAGAAAAGAGAGACAGTCACTAGTTAAACGATTTCCTACATGCTCGTATGGCAAGACCGTGTGGCCTGAATGTATGAGTGAAAGAAAGTGTTGGTCTGAAGAGCTTTTCAGTGTTTTCTTTGACTATTTTCAAATTTGGAAGTGAAAGAAGAGACTTCTGCTGGGAACTACCCATATTTATTGCAAAATAATATATCCTGGGTGATCAAAAAATATTAAAAATCATCATTTCCCAACTAGATTTTTATCCGTAACTTATTTGTGGATCTCCCTTACAGGTAGAGTTAAGCACACTTTCAGTCAGTCAGTGTTCAAACGTCTCTCACTCCAGAATTTAAACTTTTCTTTATCTGAGAAGCCCCCATCATTTTCTTTAAGTTCATTAATTAATTGAGTTTAGTGAGAAGGGGGCTGGGTGTCCTCTGGGAGGTTAGCAGGTTAAAAATTGAGTTGTAAGTGTTGGAACTGATAGGAGAGGAATTTCTTTGCAGGCGTGTAGCTCCTGTTGAGCCCAAGGTGGTGTGGAATCCCTAACCCTCGTATGGCTTTCACCCCCTCACCCATCTGGAAGCCATTGCAGTTGGTTTTTGAATGAAAGTGAATATAAAATTTACCGGTTTGGGGTGGGGGGAGATTATTTCTATCAATTGGTCCTGGCTGTCCACATTTTTTAGTTAAGCAGCTTAGAAATAACCCACTCCCACCCCCAAAATATTTGCATTCCTTATCAAATTCACTTTTTGGATAGAGCTATCCAGCCTTTGGTCATCTTAAAACCTTAAACTCATCTTGGGGACTTCTGCATCTGTCAGGCAAGGCTGAAAGCAGTGGAACAGCCAAACAGAGGCGATTCACCCAGCCCCAAACCTCAATTTGGCCTAGAAAGACAAACAGTCATTGAAAAGGTCTCAGGCTGGACAAACACAGCAAGCTCTCTGTCAATGAGGACGTCTGCCTGTCTTGACACTCCAGCCCACAGAACAAGCAGTTGTTTAACTTGTTGAACCACAGGCCAAATCCAAGTGGGCCTCTGCTATCTCAAAGACTTTCCAGTTCTCTATGCTCAAAGATCTCTTTCTCTCTCCCTCAACCGCCAACCCAGGCTTGAACTAGCTTAGGTATTTTCACCTTTCACTCTCCCTTCTTTTCTGGGTCCAAGCCTGAGGGGTGGGAGTAGGGGTTTAGACTCACCTTTTCCCAGAGGGTTTTATTTATTTTCGATTCTTTCTAACCAAAAGGCATCTGTCCCCAAAGGTAATAAGCTCCTTCCCGCACAAATCAGGAAAGAAAGAAAGCCCAAGTTTGCATTCCTACAGAAGGGCAGCGTGCTGGGTGTCCTTGCTCTAAAATTTCCTCATGGCAGGATGTCTGGCACAGGAAAAGTCCTGGTTGGTTGGAACTAATAGAATTTACTTTTTTGCTTCAGAGGGAAATGGGTGTGAGTTTCCCTAAAGAACTCTGTCCACACCTACAATGCTGCTCGAGCCCTCCCTTTAAGAGGCCTGGGTCACTTCTATCCCCAGGTCCTGACAGTCTTTTGTGCATTATAAACCCACAGGCATGCAAACAAATGCCTCAGAGGCTGGACTTCAGGCAACTGGGACCAACCTTAAGCTGCTCCTGTAGCAGCTCCATCACCGGCCTGTGCATGGAACCCGGGTAAATATCTTCTCCTTTGGTTCAAACTCTGACCCCACTTAGCAAGCCAGTCATCTCGCTGAAGGAGGGGTGAGAGAATCTAGGAGCAGCCCCTGGGCCCCTGGACCTGAGATCCTTGCCAACCCAGGGATATAAAAGCCCTGAAAATGTTCAGCTTGGTTTTCCCCGAAAGATTGTTCCTGACTTGTCTCCTCACACCAGCCCTGGGCACTGAATCACCAGTCAGGAGCACAAACTGGGGACTTATTGGAATCTGCCTTCTTTCCCTTGAGACCAGAAAAGGGTGCCAATGAGCTTCAGTAATTGATTGTGCTGGGGGAGAGCTATGAAAGTGGGCCAGTGGGTACAGGCAAAAGACATCATTTTTCTTTTGGGGGAACACCAAGCCTGCACATTGTGGGGTCGCCCTAACAGGCGCAGGCCTGCCCAAGGTCAGAGGTCATCTTCAGCCTGCTTCCCAAGCCAGCGACTTCAGTCCCCGAGACTTCCCCACTGCTCCACACAGATTAAGCCGCAGGAGCGCCAGCAAAGGCACGTCCGCCTCTCGGCCACAGCTCGGCCCGGCGGGTGCAGAGCAGGGGCCCTGCAGGCTGTCTGGGAGCTCCCTGGCTAAAGGCAAAACGGCTCTGGCCTCTTCCCGTGGCCTGCTGTCGCCAGCTGCACCCGGAACCTCCCTGGCTCCCCTTCATCGGGCCCTCAAACACCAGGAATTTGGGCTGTGAGGCTGGGTTGTGCGACGGCCTTTTCTAGTTCTTCTGTTCCCTAGAGGGAAAAGCTGAGGTTCCTCCAGATGGGGGCTGAAGACTGGGCGACCTCCGTGTGCCCAGAATAGAATCTGCGTTAGTGGGTCGCTTGAAAGACCAGCCTGGACATTTAACCATCCCTTTGAACACCCCCCCACACACACACACAAACCGCCAGCGGCCAGACAGAGGAAGGGAACATGGTGCCTCTTCGCAGGTCGCTGAGGCCAATGCTGTCGGAAAAGGGGTAGAAATATGACCTTGCAATCCAAAGGGAGTTTCCTGCAGACGGTGCAGGCCAAGTTCCAGCCCCTCCAACGCCCCTTCTCCATTCCAAAGACCTTGCTGGCTCCCAGATGTCCCCATGGACCATTCATCAACCCCAAACTTTCCCTTTGGGGCAGTTCTAGCTTTGTTTCACAGCCTGACTCTGTTCCCGCCCCACTTGTCCCTAATTTCCAGGGCCTCCATGTGTCTAGGGTAGTGGCCAGAATCCCAGGTAGCTGCGGCCTTCTCCTTTGAGAGCTAGTCGTAGCCCTCGTTCGCATCCGGGAGAAAGAAAGTCAAATCCCAAACCCACAGCCCGCCGCGCGCAGAGAGCGGGTCCCAGCGGTCAGTGTCCTGAGGCAGGACCAGACTGCCCGAAGGCGAGGATGCGGGCCCCGCAGCTGACCCAGCCGGCATCCCCAGTCAGGTAGCGGTGGAGAAGCTCCATCATCTTGCTGCCAGCCGGGGTAACTTGGCTCCTTTGACCCTGGAGAGGGGAAGCCGAGTCTTTCCCTGCCATCCTCGCGGGGGGGCAGGACGGAGAAGCAGTCTGCAGGGGCCCCCTCCTGCGCGGGCCCAGCTCACTCGGGGCGAGGGAAGCTCTGGGCCACGACTCCCCTTCTTGGGCCAACGGTGGGGCACCCAGGCGATTTACAAAGAGGGGAGGGAAGGCGGGCAGGCAACAAGCTGCCCTTGGTCCGCGTGCCAGTGGGAGCCCCATTCGTCCCCCTTGCACCGCCCCGCAGAAGGAGGGATGGACTCATCTCCAGCGTAGCCTCTCGGCGGAAGGGCCCCCTCCTCCTCTCAGTGTCAGCGGGGTGGGGCCTGTACCCAGGGTTGGGGGGCTACGGAGGGAGGGGATGGGGGAAAAATCTAGCTGGGCCTCTTACCCCAGTGGGGTTTGGGTGCCTCCTACCCCGCTGCTGGGGGTACAGGTCCGGTCTGTCTGCCCCCCAGACTCACGCACTTACCCCACTCCACCTGTTGCCGGGATCGCCTCATTTCTGCACATCACTTTGAGGTGCCTGAGGGGGACCACAAAACCCTCCAAGCCTCTCTTTTGTGGTTCCAGCGAGGCGGGCATCTTTCATTTCTCCTTTTCCAGCTTTCGGGAAGCAGTTAGGGAATGTATGATGAAGCAGAAATGAGCCGTCAGGATGATATTTTAATGGCTTATATGTCACGTTGGTGCATGTGGCTTTGAACTGGAGCCGCTTGCGTTTCCTGCAGAGAAGCGCCGCAAATCCCACTTGATAACTTCTACAACCCACAACTTTGTTTTTCTCACATTCACTCTTACTCTGTATATTTGGACGCGTTTCCTAAAAATACCCTCTTGTCAACGTTCCCCTTGGATATTCCACGAACAGGAGAGGAGAGGACTGACTTTTCTCTTTTGAAGAATTATTTTCCCTCTCCCCCTCCCAACGGGCGGCTACCCTTCTTCCCTCAGGTCCCCTCCCTTGTTTTTTTTTGAAAGGCAGGAGAGGTGGGTTCAAGATTTGTTCTCCCTGGTGAAAGCAGTACAGCCTCTAGAGAAAGCTTCTCCTTGCAGATAAGATTTTTACAACTGCAGTGGAGGCAGGATCCAAATTTCCCTTGTAGGCAGCAGAAAAGACTCTGAGTGGCTCCGATATATCTTTTTAAAAAACAAAGTATATAACAGGTTATTTTTAAAACCATCCCTCAAGCCCCAGCCCTTTGCCTTCATTCCCCTATCCTGGTTCCACTCAAAGCTGGCAGGGAATTCGGGGGCTGCTGCACTCAGACTTGTTGCTGGGGACCGAACATTTGATATTTTTTTTCTTTCTCAAATTTCTATTTCCCAGCACAACAAGCGCAAATGCTCAGCCAGTTTCCTTCAGACACCAGGAAACCATCCTAGCTAACAGAAGTCCAGTTTTGAGCAGGGAGAGCCCAGGGAAAGGGCAGCTCAGCTCGCCAGCCCCAAGCGAAAATCTAGTCGATGAAAAGACCAGAAAACCAGAAAGGAGGACAGGCCGACGCTGACCCTGCCTTCTTCCAGCCTGTGCAGCCTGAACAGGCGACTGGGCAAAAAATGTTCATTTTCATTTTCCTCTCACCCAGGCACTGGTGAGTTTCCTAACGGGGCCGCCTGTGAAAGGATGAGTTGAGGTCTCTTTGTCTGAGAAAAGAGTTTAGGGCTGTGATTCAGCTGCAAAGAAGCCAAATGAAGTTAGAAACAAAGGGCAAATTGAAGGATTCCGACTCTTGGCTTTTTGTGTTTTCCTTACTAGAAAATAATTAGACCTAATGAATATGCAGACGCTTCAGCTAAACCCTCGGCCTGGGCTGCTGGGTTTTAAACAGAACTGCGGAGAAATGCAACCTTCATCCCCCAACCCCCCGCATCCTCATGCATTTTTTGAAATGCATAAATGTTGCTCGCCTTAATTGATTGAGTCACAGGGATTTTTTTTCCTGCTTTTAAGTGCCATACTCCTCTACCTTTCAACAATCATTTTAATATATAGTCAATGGCTCTTTGTGGACGGGACAAAAAGCAACTACGCGCAGTTGTTGAATAGACTTTGCGCTGGGCAAAGACAGGTTAATCGAGGGCCGCATCGCGAAAACAAGCGAGTGTTGTATGTTTGCACTGAATCCAAATGTCTGCATTTTCCTAACTAAATCAAAGGGAGTGTTATTTCTTTTTCTGCTCACTCATCTGAAGGTAAGTAAATTTTCTCTGGCGATCAAAAGCCTGGTCGGCAACAAAGACCGCGCCCGCTTTTTCCACCGTCCTGGTGTGGTGAGTTGCGGAATTTCAATAACTGTGACAAGGGTGACTGATTTGTGAACTAGAAAAGGTTTGAATGTCACAAAATATACTTTGGTCCTATCTATCGCAGATTTAAATGCCAAAAAAAGTATTCGGGGATTACTAGGGAGCTTTGGGCAGTCCTGAAGAACAATGGCGTGTTGGGAAATTTACAGTTTTACCTGAATGAAAGGGGCCAGGGTTGGGAACAGGAGTGCAGAGAGAGGGGTTAGTGGGGGCAGAAACGGGAGACTAGGGAAAAGGGAGAAACGAAAAGAATAACACAGGAAAGGGGAAAAAAAATCGGCAACAATGTTTTCAATTTGCTAAAAAAAAAAAAAAAAAAAAAACCCACACGCAAAATCAAAAAACCCTGAACCTGGAAAGTTGGAGCTCTCATCCACCTGTGCTTATTTTTGAGGGGGAGGAGGGAGCAGGAAGTCTGACTGATTTGATAACAGTGAGAAAATCGAGGCAACCGGTTATCCTCAGAAATCACATTTCTGGTAAAGAGAAAGTGGTGTGTGCCTGTGTGCTCCCGAGATCTTAAATTATAAACAGGAGGGGGACGAAGCAAGAGGGAAGCGAACTTCAAAAGGAGCAAATAACAAAAGCCTCCTTTGCTGCCCTTCAAGGCGGGGACAGAGCGAAAGAAAGAAAAGAAAGTTGCTGAATCGGGACATTCTGGAAGTGCCTTAGCTGTGTTTACCAGCCCCATCCCCGCCTCCTGTTCTCGGAGACGCCCGAAGTCGCTAATCGCTCAGCTAAGAGCAGGTCTGAAGAAGAACAAGATAGAGAAAGACAGATGGAGAGGGAAAGGGACAGGGATACGGATAGAGGAGAGAGAATGTATATGACTGCGAAAAGGAAAGGAAATCGTGGCAAAATTTTTTTCCATGAGAAGAGGGGAAAAATTTGGCTAAAAAAAAAAGTTGCTACTCCTGGCAGCCCTGTTTGTCAAAAGGGGATGTCAAGAGCTTTACAATACCTGGGATTGATGAGGCGGGCGGGCCAATGAAAGGCGCGCGGCGCCTCGGCGCGCCCTCCGTTGGCGCGGCGGCTGCGGGCGGGGGGAGCGCGGGCACACCAATGGGCGCCCGCGTCGGCAGCACGTGACGCCTCCCCCTGCTCCCATTCATCAAGGGGGGGAACGGTGTCGTCCTTTCAATTCATTTATCTGCAGGAATGATTGCTGCTATCAGTCTCGCGCTCACCGCCCGGCTGAGGAGGTGAAAGTTTCTCCCCAGGAAGATAAACCGCAAAAGACAATATTGTGCATGATTTGCGCCTTTTCTTTGGCTTTTTCTTTCTTTCTTTTTTTTCTCCCCCTCCAACCCCCCCCTTTTTTTTTTTTTTTTTTTTCAAAAAACAGAGGGGGAAAAAGGAGAGTGAAGGAGCGAGGAGGCGAGCCTGAGAGAAAGGAGAGAGAGAGAGCGAGAGAGAAAAGAAAGGGCGAGGGGCTAGTGGAGAAGTGAGGAGGGGCGTACGGCGCGAGGCGGAGAGAGGGCTAGCAGTCGCTGCTCCGGCGCTCACATTCCTCTATGCTACAAATCCGGGAGGAAGTTCTTTTGGGGAGCTGAGATGCTCCATGCCTTTCCCTGGGCAGCCTTGACGCGGGGTCCTCTCGGCAGAGACTGAGCGGCGAGAAAGTGCTAGCCGGGCCGGCAGGGTCTGCTCGGCGGGCGCCGGAGCCCGCCTTGCTCGCGGCCCGCAGCAGTCAGGCTTCCCCGCGCTTGGCCGGGCGGGCGCCCCGGCGCGCCGCGCCGCTGCCTGCAGGCTAGGACTTCGCGAGGTGGGTCGACTCCTCCTCCCTCCTCTTCTTCTTCCTCCTCTTCCTCCGCCTCCCGTTCCTCCTCCTCCACTACCTCCTCCTCCTCCTCCTAATTTTCCCTCCTCGGCGGGCGAGGGTGGGGGGGGCGGGGGAGGCCGGGGCTCGCCCCGAGCAGCCACGATGCTCCTGGACGCCGGCCCCCAGTACCCCGCGATCGGCGTGACCACCTTTGGCGCGTCCCGCCACCACTCGGCGGGCGACGTGGCCGAGCGCGACGTGGGCCTGGGCATCAACCCGTTCGCCGACGGCATGGGTGCCTTCAAGCTCAACCCCAGCTCGCACGAGCTGGCCTCCGCGGGCCAGACGGCCTTCACGTCTCAGGCTCCCGGCTACGCGGCTGCGGCGGCCCTGGGACATCACCACCATCCGGGCCACGTCGGCTCCTATTCGAGCGCAGCCTTCAACTCCACGCGGGACTTCCTGTTCCGCAACCGGGGCTTTGGCGACGCGGCGGCTGCAGCCAGCGCGCAGCACAGTCTGTTCGCTGCTTCAGCCGGGGGCTTCGGGGGCCCACACGGCCACACGGACGCCGCGGGCCACCTCCTCTTCCCCGGCCTTCACGAGCAGGCGGCGGGCCATGCATCGCCCAACGTGGTCAACGGGCAGATGAGGCTTGGCTTCTCGGGGGACATGTACCCGCGGCCCGAGCAGTATGGCCAGGTGACCAGTCCGCGTTCAGAGCACTATGCCGCGCCGCAGCTGCACGGCTACGGGCCCATGAACGTGAACATGGCCGCGCATCACGGCGCCGGCGCCTTCTTCCGCTATATGCGCCAGCCCATCAAACAGGAGCTCATCTGCAAGTGGATCGAGCCCGAGCAGCTGGCCAACCCTAAAAAGTCGTGCAACAAAACTTTCAGCACCATGCACGAGCTGGTCACGCACGTCACAGTGGAGCACGTCGGCGGACCCGAGCAGAGTAACCACATCTGCTTCTGGGAGGAGTGTCCGCGCGAGGGCAAGCCCTTCAAAGCCAAATACAAACTGGTCAACCACATCCGCGTGCACACGGGCGAGAAGCCCTTCCCCTGCCCCTTCCCTGGCTGCGGCAAGGTCTTCGCCCGTTCTGAGAACTTAAAGATCCACAAAAGGACGCACACAGGTACGGAAACGGCTGTCCTTGACACCCCTCGTTCCCTATCCCAGGCCTGGGACCCGAAATCCAAAAGTCAGCGGCCTCGGTTGGGTCTGGAAGTCAGATTCCAGCAGGCAGACAGCGAAAGTGTGTGCTGGTTTTTAGTTTGAAGCTTGAAATTCTGGTAAAGTACAGAGAGGATCGGATTAGAGGGATCTAGGGATATAGATTTTTAAATGAGAACTAAAAAAAGGCGGGGAGAGCTGAGAGACAAACCCTGTTTTGCGGAGCCCTTGGTGCGCGCGAAGCCGGGAGAGGTGGCCGGCTCCCGGCGGCGGCGGCGGCGGCGGCGGCAGCGGAGGCGCCAGCCGCTC
>NW_006782180.1:324081-336040 GCF_000442215.2 Lipotes vexillifer
GATTTGGGGAAAGGAAAGCAAGAGGCTTGCCACACCCCAGGGTGTTTCTCTGAATGTGGACACCACACCCAGTCTGTCCAAGGCCCTCCCAATCATGTGTGCTCACTTCTCCCCCGTGCTTCAGAAGGGGACAGCAAGGATGGAGTCTTAGAACAAGGACACTGGTTGTGAGTAACCATTTTCTGAGCCTCTATTATATGCCATGGTGCTTTAGACAACAATCTCATGGAGTAGATATTCACTTCCCCATTTTGCAGATGAGGAAAACAAGGCCCAGGTAGATGCATTAAGAACTGGGTCCAGGGCCACAGAGTGAGTTAGTCGCCTCTCCCGTCACGCCCTGCCGGCTTGCCGAGGGGTGTGGGGGAGGGCAGGGGTGGCGGGTCCCCGGCCCTGACCTTCGGTCTCCCGCCCTCTGCCTCACGGCGTGGGCGGGGGCCGTGGTCCTCGGACGCAGCAGACGCTCTCGCTTCGCCTCCTTGGCGTGTGCCTCGCGAGCGGTCCTCCCCGCGTCGGTGGGGGGGGCCGTCCCGCCGCTGCGCTGCGTGCCCCCTGCCGGCGCGTGAGCGTGCCTTGGTTTGGCCCTCTGTGGTGCCCCTGGATCGCTCCAGGTCGTCCCTCAGGTGCCCGAGGCCGAGCGGTGGTGTCGTTCCCTTTATCCCAGCGTGTTCCTCGGGGTCTCCACCGTGGTGGTGTGTCCCGCGAGTGGCTCCCTTGGGGGGGTCGAGGCGGTAAGGGGCGTGAGGCTTGCCTCCGCTTCTCTCTCTTCGGCGGGGGACAGGTGCCTCCTCGTCGCCGTCGTCGCCCCACACGGCCGTGGGTGCGATCGCGTTGGAGCCCGGGGCTTAGCTATAGAGGTAGGGTGGGGGGGCTGCCGCGCTTCTCGGGCGTGCTCCCTCCTACCGGAGCCCGGGGGACGAGCCCGGGGAGGGGGGGGCGGCAGAGGTTGTGCCCCGCCACCCCCCCCCCACGGCTGAGGCCGCGCACGCTCCTGTGGGCCGTGTGCTTACCCATACCGCAGACCCCCCCCACCCCTCCCACGGCCAGTCGTGGCCTTGGGCCGGCTCGTGGAGCCGCCCCCCGTGGGCCCGAAGGGCAGAGACGATGGGTGGGGGATGACGCACCCTCGGTGAGAAAGCCTTCTCTAGCGATCCGAGAGGGAGCCTTGGGGTACCGGACCCCCCAGCCGCTGCCCCTCCCAAGCGTGCAGTGGCCACGATGGCGACTGTGCCAGAGCACGTGGGCAGCAGAGGCCCTCGCCCTCCCTCGCCCCCTCGCGGGAGGGCTTGCGCCGGCCCCGCGGTGGGGCCGAGCGCCGCTCTTTGCCTACCGCGGCCCGCGCCTCCCCCCTCTGAGTCGGGGGAGGGGTCCCGCCAGGCCCGCGTCCGGCGTCCGGCGCGGGGCCGCGCGTGCGTGCGCGTGTGGTGACCCCCGGCGGCGGCGGCGGCGGCGGCGGCAGCGGAGGCGCCAGCCGCTCCAGCTGCAGGCGAATCTAAACGTTTGCTTTCGGCCAACATGCCCTCTCCACGCACCTTAGTGAGGACTTTGCCAAAGGAAGGAGGTGAGGAAATTGGAGGAGATCGGATGAAGGGGCACAGAAAGAAACAAAAATAGAGACAGAAAAGAGGGGGTGGCGATGGTGAAAGGAAGTCAGTCGGGCCTGAGGGGGCTTATGCATATTTAAAGAGCCCCGATTTTAGTAGTGACTTGTTTGTGAGCAGGCTTGAGGAGTCGGGGAAGTCAGCAGAAGGCAAAGAAGTCCGTTTTGTCAATTAGATTCTGTGAGGACTTTTCGAAACACCGAATACCCTGAGTTGGCCTTTAAAAATAAATAGACCGGTCGGGAGGAGTTAAAAGAAAAGTTCGCGGCGAGCTCAGGGCTCTTTTGTGGGTCGGGCAGGCCATTCTGGGCCTCTTGGGCCAACAAGGCCGGGAATCCGGTCTGCTTCCCTGTCCTGGTTTGCCCGGGTGATTTCTGAGTACTGCGTTTGGAACTTGGCGTTTTACGCCGGAGCCAGGGAAGAATTTGCGGCGCCGAGCTCTCGGCCCGGATTATCCTATAAAATGTGAGTGTGTATAGGGGTGGGGTGGGGTGGGGGCGGCGACGAGCGGGGTGCGGAGCCTCGGGGAGGGGGGAAG
Organism: Lipotes vexillifer; assembly: GCF_000442215.2. NCBI lineage: Eukaryota > Metazoa > Chordata > Mammalia > Artiodactyla > Lipotidae > Lipotes > Lipotes vexillifer. The sequence goes on from NW_006782180.1 coordinate 326,221, forward strand.
GGGAGGAGAGAAGAGCAAAACAGCAGGAGAATCGGCCCGGAATGTGAAAATTAGAAACCTAGAGCTAGGTAGAAGCTGCCTGAAGTCGTCTGTATAGCCCCGGGCCTAAAAACCAGCAGCCAGACCTGCTGCTACTCTGGGATCTAAAAAACTACCACGACCACTAATAATAATAATAATAAAATAATAAAATCTGGATCTAATTGGGTTAAGGGTTAAAATAGTTCAGATGTTTAAAATTCCAATGCAAATATATGACTTTGTTAAAGATCCCGGTTTTGAGCTTGCAAAGTGTTAACCCTGGGCCGCCGCCTTTTTAATTTTTGTTTTTATTTTTTCCTTTTGTTTAATTTTTTAAAAAGAGCCGCGGGGTTTGTTGTAACCAGACTCCTCTCTTTCTTGCCTTTCGCACCAGGGGAGAAGCCCTTCAAGTGCGAGTTCGAGGGCTGCGACCGACGCTTCGCCAATAGCAGCGATCGCAAGAAGCACATGCACGTGCACACGAGTGACAAGCCCTATCTTTGCAAGATGTGCGACAAATCCTACACGCACCCCAGCTCGTTGCGCAAACACATGAAGGTAATCGCCGCGCTCTCGCCGCCCGCCTTGGAGCCAAGAGCCCGCTCAGCTCTTCGGCCGGGGTCGGGCGGCGAGTGGCAGCCGGGCGGTGGCAGGAGCCGGCAGAGGCGGAAAGGCAACGATTCCTCTCTGCTGACTGGGGCTGGGCAGAGAGGGCGGGGGCTGGAAGAGGAGATGGGGGCACCCAAAGGCGTTCTAAATTTACTGTTTAATAATAAAAATCAAAAGAAGTGAGCACTCTAGCAGAGGCCGCGACTGATGGGGAGCCAGGACAGCCCAAGCGGGATGATGCTGACGAACGAAGCTGCGGCCTTGGCGGCTTGGCTGGCAGCGTTGGGCAGAGAGTTGGGGTCTTGCACGCGGTCCTGAGTGCTGGCTCACCTAACCCTGAGCAAGCAACGTTCAGCGGCTGCCGTGAGGACCATCTCAGGCTCTGGCCTCACATCCAGCCTCCCCCTTCCTAGATATTTTCTTTTGTTGAGTCCCCGGGGCACTGTCCCTCCGCAGAGCCCAGCCTCTGCAGGGCCGAGGCGGGGCAACCAAGCCCAAGTCCCGCGGGTCCGGCCTCCCTGGAGTTCAAGGGGATCCAGGGCTCCTGGGGGAGGCAGCGCGCGGCCTTCATCCCCCCAGGCGGCCGCCGCGGCGGGTCTTTATCTCCGTAAAAACGCGACTTTATTCCCGCAGGTCCACGAATCCTCCTCGCAGGGCTCGCAACCTTCGCCGGCCGCCAGCTCGGGCTATGAGTCCTCCACGCCGCCCACCATCGTGTCTCCCTCCACAGACAACCCGACCACCAGCTCCCTGTCGCCCTCCTCCTCCGCGGTCCACCACACAGCCGGCCACAGCGCGCTCTCTTCCAATTTTAACGAATGGTACGTTTAAAATCAGAAACAAAACACCGAACAAAACCCTATTTAAGAGACTGAGCACGCACACACATACAAAATATTACTGAAAGAACCCTGAGCATCAAAAGAGTCCCCTCCCCACCCCCTAATCCTATTTTTTCTAAACCTGCCGATAGACCCAGGACCGAGTAAGAGAGAAGCACCAAACCTTCACATTTTTTTTTTCTTAGTTTGGCAAAGGCTTGGTAGCCAAGGGGTGGATGGGGGGTGGAAGAGAAGGCGGTCGCCTGACCAAATGCCGCCAACCCCGAGGGCCAGTTTCTCCTGGGAATCTGAACAGGCTCTCTGGGAGTCGGCTTTTTTTTTTTCTTTCTTCTTTGCATTCTTGTAAATACAGAATTATTAGCTTAAAACTGTACTGTTGGATTCTGTATATAGTTATATCTTGGTTGGAACGGGGAGGGTGGGGTGGGATCGTGGCGTTGTGGTCTTTGCATTGGGGAGGGGGGAGGGGCTGGGGGAGGGCGGAGGGGGGAGGGGTGGGCGGCCGAAAGCCAACTGTTTGTACTGAATGGCAAGAATGTTCTAGTAAATGTGTACCAAAATGTGAATTACTTTGTACGATTACAGTCTCCACGTCGATCTAACAGAATATTATTGGTATTAATGTGCTTTTTTTGTATAAAGTGCAAACATTTCGTCCCAAAGTCTAAGTACTTTAGTGCAGTAAAATGTTGTTTTCACGTCCTGTCAAGAATTCGTATAGTACGAGCCTGGATCTGCGTGTCAAACTGTTCCATTTGTTTATGTAAAGTGATATTAAAAAAAGATATAAACTATAACTGTCCGTTGCTTTTGGCAAAAGATACAACCACATAATGTATATAATTCCTAGTTTCCATATTTATCCGCATGTAAAGGGCCGGTTTATTCATGTTACAGCTATTCAATATTTATGGCTAGAAGAACTCGTATGTACACTTTAGTTTCCAGAACTGTTTGGTAACCTTTCGTACGTTATTAAAGATTCTTAAATCTCAGTGATTGTGGTAGGAATTTCTTCTTCATCCCCGGCAACCTGCTGCCTCTTCTGCCAGCCTTAGTGGGTCTTGGGAAAAGCTCACCAGTCTTCCCTTTCTGTCATCGCAGGTCATATAAACGTGATAAATGAACGCTACCCTGCTGGCTCTCCGAGAGGGTGTAATTAGTATTTATATCAAAATTTATGAAACAAATTTTCGGCCGCAGTATAATTTAAATGACCTTTGCAGACATAGAATAACAACCATAAAAATAACAGAAATAGATTGCGCAGGCGACATCAATATTAATGTAGGCGAATTGTCAGAAGCTCAAGGACTCGCTCTGCAGCTTTGCAAATGAACTTGCAGCCAAGGGTTCTGCTGTCCCCCAAATTAAATTCCCCGAGTTGAAACCAGGTTGCAGATTTACAATATCATATTTTAAATTGCTGTCTTCAATTAAACAATTTATGGCTATAATTAATTTTCAGGATGTCGATGCATGCTTTTCCAGGCCTTCCTTCTTTGTACAAAAGTAAACCTCCATAAAGCATTTTACTTATATTTCTTCAAACGTGATGCTAATTTAAATTACTTCCTGTGATATGTTATTATTCCTATAATTTTGCCAGTTATTAGTTCTCTCAAAAATACATATAGGGAAGAGAATTATTTTATGTAATTTGATTATCTTTCTATCTCTTTTATTTATTTCTCATTTACTTAAGAAATTTGTTCCATTGGTTGGCGTTGATACAGTAAATTTGTAAATGAGAAGACAATATAAAAAATCTAAATTACTTGTGCTTAATGACTGTAGCAGAACGCCTTTTCTCTAAATCAGATTGTCTTTCTTGCAGTTTAGTTTGATAGATTTGCAAGCTATGCTGCTCCCTCGAAGTTAGCTGCGTTGGTAGGAACGTGAGCTTCTTTGTCTCTGGTTGTAGCTTGCATGATCGCCCCATTAAGCAGACAGCGTAGCCGGAGATCACAAATCAGGGCCTTGGCTGTAGTTGCAAGGGTGCTGATGTGTCAGAGCACAAGACGGAAACTGACCTCACTGTAGGCAAGTAGGAACCCAGACTTGCATCTTTAATATACAATGTTATGTGTGACTCTGAGAAGGAAAGCAAGAGGGAAAAACCCTCAAGAGTATGAAAACCCCTTAAGATACTCATATCTGTTACGAAGTGTACCATTGACCAATTCCAAAATCAAAATGTTAAATTCACTTAAAATTTTTTTGACTCGTCCTTTCATTGCTTGCTATTTGTATTTGTCACTTTTAGGCAGCAAAGTTTTACTAGGTACGGAGGGGATTTGCTACACTTTCTGTAGCACATCAAAAACTAGAGACAGTGGTGTTTAACTTTTAAAAAATTGTTTTTATGATCTATAAGAGTAAAGATCAACCTTTCATGAAAAGAGCGCCACCTTGCAAGGTTTGGTGAGATTTAAGGAAGTTGAACACCTAAGCAGAAATTGTTGCTGGTTCCGAAAATCTGTGAGACTATAAGCTGGCCCCAGTTGGCTCTGAAGGTTTAAAATTAACTAACAGCATAGTAGTTGAAGTGATTCCAGACATTAGGGCCAATAATTAATAAACATAGAAAATAGCTCATCTCTCTAGGAAAGAAAGGTAAACACCTCAATTAATAATCCTTCCCTTTCCTTTAGAGATTAGAATGTCTGGGAGTCTGATATAAGTATAATAATAATAACAACAGTACTTTTATAACTTTGTTAGTGTATTTAGGAAGATAGTCAATGAGTGTATTTTTCCTTTGACCATTCCTGAAAGCAGTTTACTTCAAATTTGGAAATATAAATGTCTCATTATTTGTTATGTACCTGATGCCCTTTTAAACTTTAATAACATAGTATAATAATAAAATATCATACTATGATATATGATTTAAGTAGGATATTTTAAAGATAAATTTTAGGGATAAATGTTTACTTCAAAACTACTCCATATTAAAAACTTTTTTAGACATTGAATGCCAAATAATTTTTTTTTAGAAAACCATTTGAGGAGTACTGTGTGTGTGTGTTTGTGAATAACCTCACTCACCAGAAAGGAACTTTATAGTAGAAGCCAATATTTATGCCAGTCCCCCTTATGCATTCTCTTCTCCAACACTTATCCCAAAGAAAAAGTTATTAATGTTGTAGGTTGCCTGAAATAATGCTTCAAACTTAAATGTAGTCTATTATTTTGCTGGTACCTTTAATGTTTGCTTCTTGGGATGTATTCTTTCTACTTTTCTTCATGGGCTATTAGGTTTTGAAATACATGAATGTGAACAGCAAAATATATTGTTAGACCCTATTTAGCAGGAGCTGAAGATGCTGCAAATGGCTGTTTTGTGTGTGTAGCTGTGGATTTTGATTTAGGCAGAAAGCCGTCCTGGTTCATATTTTGACTGCATTGTTTTCTATCACTATCAACTGATTAGAACAGCTAACAAGTTATTAAAAAGTTATATTGCGTCAACAAAAGATGCCTGACTACAAGCAACCGTATTTGAGAAATGAAGAGAAATGAGTTGTGGTATGTGTGTATGTGTACATTTATAGAGTAAGCATGTAAATATACAAGCTCCATTTATATGGGGGCTAAGTAATTTTCAAACATTTCAGATCCTTTGTTTTCTTCTTCAAAAGCTACCCCCAACTGCTTTAAGCGTTTGCAGCTGATGATTTTGATTTTTTAAAGTCAAGCATTCAAGTTAACCTTTAAGAAGCAAACCACCTCCAAAAGAAAGATGTAACCTTTCAATTGCCCCATATGCTTATCATTTTTTTTCTTTTTCTTTCTTTTTTTTTTCTTTAGCTGACAGTGTAAATAGCACTAACCTTCTTTGCTCGTGGGCCTGGCATTTAGATGGTTTTATTTGCTGATGGTGAAGTTTTCTCAGAACTTTTAAAGGGCTGGCAACAGAACTACATTCCCCAAATACCTTGCCCAGCCCTGAAACCTTCTTGATGTTCCCTTTTAGAGGTCAAGTTGTAATCAGTGTCCTGGTCCCCTTGTGAATCAGTATTGGTGGAGTTGGTACCTGAGCATACTGCTTTCCAGGAAGCAGCTTGGGGAAGGCTCTGGTCCTTAAAGAGAAGCACCAATTTATGATGGGCTGGGAGTAACTATATGTGGTCTGGCAAACTCAAAATGAAGGCACTGAGCTTGTGCCTTTGATTATTTGTGAACCAGATATGAAGTCAGCAGATTCACAGCTCGCATTTCTTATTTTTTTTCCAACTTAAAATACTAATTACAAATTTATCTTGTCCTCTCTAGGTACAGAGTTCTCGCTTGCTCCTAGCATCAAGTGTAGCTCTTAGAACTATGTGTTCATATTAGGAAAACAAAGTGTTGTTTTCATAAAATTTGCCACAGTTCTTATTACTCTCTGGTTTTAGAATTCTTGAAAACAGAGTGGCAGTGGAAAGATTTATCTCATCTATGCCAGGCCAACCTGGTTCATGTTGCTATAGGTTCATATTACTCAGGGTGCCGAGTTTTGTTTTTTTTTTCCCAGCTTTTTACCACCCTATTCACTATCAGTAATATGTACCCATTTAAACTGGTTAGATGTAGAATGTAAGATTTTATAAGAGTAACTATACAGCAATCTCTTTTTTTTTCAAATGATAATCACTAGTTTGGGGCAAGAAATAAGAAAAAAATGGTAATAACTTTCTATAGCATGCCACATTTGAGCCTTTTCCTCAAAGTTTATTGCAAGTATAACGGCATAATATACACAAAATATGAGCAGTGTTCTCCATTAATCGATGCAAGTCAGGTTCATTCCAGAGTGTCTCACCAAGTAAGAGGAAACACCATCAGCCCAAACCAGGGGCTATTTTTACCATGCAAGCTGAATTCTGGCATTAGTTCCTAACGTTTATTTCCACTTTAGAGCAAGGAGCTAAAACAGTATGAAGTTTCCAATTGATGCTATACTGGAGGTGGGTTTTTCAAGAATAAGAAACTGAATTTAGCTATCTAGTATGGAAATGACATTGCTTGTCAATGATACTAGAGACTTCCATTGTCTGTCTCTTGTCCACAAAATTTTGACTGCCTCTGATATTGCAGGTCATTTCTGTAAGTTTATGCAGAAGAATTCACGGGTTGTGAAACTTATACAGTGATATTTTCACCTACAGCATACACAAGCATCAACTATTAAGCATGGATATAAACAGATGGGAATTATATCTCTCTAAAAAAAAAAAAAAACAGACGTTCGAAGGCCAGCGACCTTAGCAAACTCAAAAAAAAATTACGATTATTTTGCTTCTGTCTTTTGTGTAATAATCCCCGTTAAGCTACAGAAAACTTAAGGACATAAAGAAGGTGAGAGAAGCTTACATCCTAACTCCTTAAAATTTTTTTTCTGTCTATCCGGGAAAATCCTAGCCTCTGGCAAAGAAAGCTGAAAACTGTGGAAGAAGGTAAAACCACGAAAAAGGATAGGGGTGGGTGAGTCTGTGCGTCAAGGGAGATTTTTGTTCTGGAGAATTTCTTGAAAATATATAAACACAGGCTTTGGAGGTGAGTTTGTGGCGGTGGGGTGGAACAGCAAGACTTCCCCCACAGCCCCTCCACAGAAGGCCTGGCGACCAGCGTTTGAGGGGCCCCTTGCGCCACCCTGCAGCCCTGCGGGGAGCCTTCGAAGTCTCTGCCGCGGGCTGGGACTGTGGCTGGGAGAGCAGTGCGCAAGCGCGGCCCTGGGCCCGCGGTTCCACGTGCTAATGAATATGCATGAGGCGCCCCCGCCCCCCGCCCACAAGGGCCGCGGGGAACAGCTCTGAGGCTCTGGCCTGCGAAAGCTGCTGGCCCGGCTGCCAAAATAGTGCGGCGAGGAAGCTGCACGTGTTTGTTTTGAAACCGCACTGGTTTAAGTGAGTTCACAAAGCCAGGCAGACAGTGTAGGCTCCAGCCATCGAGTGGGCCGGCAATCTCCTCTTCTTTAAGGGCCGCCCCAGTGCACTACGAGCCCTGCCCACTTAGGAGCTGTCCTCCTCCTGTCCCCTTCCAGGGAGCTGGCACCCTGGCAGTTCTTCTAGCTCTTTGGAGAAGACGTCCCCTCCAGTCACCTGGCCCCCATCCAGTCACAGACCCCACGCCTGAGGTGGGAGGGCAGGGCACTAAGGGTTTTCCTATCACCCACCCTCTTTCTTTGCTCTGATCCAGGCTTGAGTGTCCCCTGTCTTTGTCTGTCTCTCTCTTTCTCCCCCTTTTCCTTTCTCTCTCCAGGTTCCTATTCCTGTGTCTGGCGGTCCCCCAGCCCCTACCCACTCATGGCGGGGGTGGGCTATCAGCCGCTTGCTTGAAGGATTGATCTAGGGTTTTCTCTCGACCCTTGCCAAATAAGACTCGTCAGCTCACACATGTTTAAGAGCTGGTATAGTCCTGTTGAGCTCAAACGTGCTTACATGGTGCAAACGTGACAACTGGTGGAGGAACTGCCCTGGCCACGAGACCTGGAAAGTGTAGGGTGTGGTGAGGGAAACACAGAGTTCAGGCGCTGAGCTATTGCTTCCCCCTCCTGGTGACATTCCTGGGGGTCTGCACATTGCATAATATTTTGTGGTCAATGTACTGACATTTCCAGAGCAAGTGCCTAATATGTCTGGTGGAGTGACCAACACCTGTAAACAAAGGGGAGGGGTAGTGGAGAGTCCCTGGGGCACTCTATCCTCACACCACTGTCTAGAGTTATGCTTTTGGGTGTCTTGGTCAAAAATCCTAGGTCCCATGACATCAGAAAATGGCTGCCAGACAGGTTCCAATCCTCCTCTGGATTTTACTTTCAGCTGGAGGGACAGACCCATTCCATGGGGCCCACGCCTCTCACTTCCCTCACTGCTAACAGGAGAGGCCTTTTGTCACTGCCTGGTTCGCACTGCAGCTAATCCAGGGCCAGCTTCATTCCTGCCAGTTCTGAGATCCGGGGGCCATAGCATCATTTCACCTGACAGCCACCACTCGCCACGTCTTCAGCTTTGAACCTGGAGGTGTGGCAGAGGGGTTTTGGAAACGTTCCTGCTAGGAGAAGTCCTGTCCTCCCACCCAGCATCCGAGTCTGGGAGTTCAATAACATAGGGGTGGCCCGAGAAGAGCTGCCGGGGACCTGGCCCAGGGAGGCCTGGCAGAAGCCAATCAGCCTGGGACTGGTCCCAGGGACTCGGTGGAAAGGGGCTGGCTCACCAGAGTTCTCTTGTCCGAGGTCCCCGGAGGACTGAGCACCGGGCGTCTAGTTAGGGGCAAAGAGACCTTCCATCCACCGAATCCCTGCCACAAGGGCCACCCCACAGGAAACCCATTCCCGAGTTGGGTCCTTTTATGTTTTGATATGTTGGGAGAGGGGGGCGATCCAGACTCTACGAACTCCACGCTAATTATGAAGACCTGGGTCGGGCTCGCTCAGACCAGCTCTAACCCAGCGTGGGTTCCTGCGTTCTTGCCCAAAAGGCCAAGGCCCAAAGAACCCTTTGCATTTGGCGGGGGGCTAGAGGGAAAGGAGGGGCGGGGCGGGAGCAGGCCGGGGTCTGCAAGCCGGCAGCCCGGCGCGGCGAACTTGGGGCTCCCGCGCTTGGCCGCCGCGTCCGTGCCGGCGACGCGGTTGCCCTCTCCGGGCCAGAGAGCGGGGACGCCCCTTCCCCGCCCCTGACACCCCCAGCGCCCCCGGGGTCGGCGCCAGAGTCCCCGAGGCCCGGAGGCTCTGACTTCAGGCGGCGAGGCGGGCTCTGGGGCCTCCCCGGGCCAGGCCGAGTTTGGTCTGCGGAGGCGATAGCGGGGACGGGGGTGGGGGGCGGGGGGCGCGGGCCAGGGCCAAGGAACGAAGGACCCCAAACCGGACAGGCGTTTTCCTTCCCACCCCCTTCCCCCCGCCCCAGCCGCGCCTCAGTCCCTGCCCAAACTGCCCGTCTCCGGTAGGACTGACTGTCTGCCCGGCCTCATTCTGCTGCCAACCTTGCCCGAAATCTAGACCCCAGACCCGGTAAGTCGCGTTCTTTCCCCCATCCCGTCCCGCCACCTTCCCGGCGGAGTCGGCCCGCGGCTGCGTGTGCGCGAGGGGCCCGAGGCGCGCGCCGAGAAGTTGGGCTGACGTGGAGCAGCCGCGCCAGCCTGGCCTCTGCGGCTGGTGTGTAGAAACGCCGAGCGCCCCAAGGTAGTCAGAGATGTCGCGGGGCTCCCCAGTGAGGAGGGACCGAAGAGGGTCCAGCCTCGCTCTTCTGGATCCTCTTTGTCCCTGTGGACAGCCACTAAAGCTATCTTTTAAGAATAAGCTTTCTGCTGGTCTCTAAAGTGTGTGTGTGTGTGTGTGTGTGTGTGTGTGTGTGTGTGTGTGTGTG
>NW_006782180.1:336215-344840 GCF_000442215.2 Lipotes vexillifer
TGTGTGTGTGTGTGTGTGTGTGTGTGTGTGTGTGTGTGTGTTGGGGGAGGGGAGTGGGGGAGAAGTGCCCCTTCCCCTAAGCAGTTTCTAATCCCTAAGGTCCCCAACAAAGTTTACTTATGGTTTCCTTTTGAATTCTGTGAAGTTAGTATTATTATTACTATTTTAAGTGAAGGTTTCTAAGAGTCACAACTTCTCAAATATACGTGCCTCTTGAGGGCATTTCGACAATTACCTTGCCCACTAACTCCCCTCCCTTCCCACTGGAAAAAAATAAACTTAATTTTTCAGTAGTTGCCTTAGGACAGGTCGTTTACAAGTCACTAATGTGAGGGAAGAAAGGAAGAAAGAAAAACAAGCTTGGCATTTCTCATTGGGACTCCGCGTGCTCTATTACTGAAATGTGCAAGATGGATTTTTTTTGGGGGGGGGAGGGGGAGGCAGGGCGCTGGAAGAGTGCTTTTGAACCGCGCTGCCCTGTTGCACGGGGCTGACCTTTGGCTGACACGGCCTCGGAGCGGGCCGTTCGTTAACGAGGATTTGATACATTAGACATTCGAGCTGGGCGTGTAAACCCACACTCTGAATCCAGATTTCGCTCAAATTAGTATACGAGGAAGTGATCTTTTTAAGTCCTGAGGCTTAACCAAGTGTCAGGAGAGCCGATTGCTGCCTGAAAAGGGCAGCGAAGAACACTGGGTAAAAGGCACATTCCTAGCTCCTTAACAAACAAAATAAAACCCCTAAATTTTCTTTGAATAATTCCTGAAATCCTCCAAGTTGCCACTTTTAAGTAATGCTTAAAATAAGGCTAATCATCTCGTTCTAGTGAATTCTGTTGTATTAAATCCTAACGCGAGGCAAAGTTGTGAAGACAGTGTCACAGTTATGGATATATATATATATATATATATATATATATATATATACACACACACACACACACACACACACACACACATACACAATATATTATACATATATACATAATATATACATGTGTATAATTTTTTTCTCTTTTACTCTCTGGAGATGCTAGAATGTGACAGTTTATATCCTTCAGGTAGTGGGGCATATACGGAGCGGAGAGTCACAGATTTTAAAGCCGTTTACAAGTTGACGCGTCTCGATTTAATTTGGTTCGACTCGTGTCCAGACTTCAGAGCCCAGAAAGGGAAGGCAGGCTGGCCACAGGGACCCCGGCCTGGCGCGCGGCGGCGGAACCTGCAGCTCCCCAGCGGGCTGCAGTTGGGGACTCGGCTGCGCAGTGGCAGTGGAATGGGAGGCCAACTGGAGGATGCGGCGGCTCCCGCTGTATTTACTGATTTGGGAAAGGTATTTTATTTAAGTTGGCAATAGAGCTCCAACTTAAAATTTAAAAAAAGCACCCCCCAGAAAATGTTTTTCTTCTCTTTCTCCTAATAACAGAGCCCACGAAGTGCTCTGAATTGTAGAGGGGGAGAACCGCTCCTGCCGGAGTTCCCAGCCACTCTTAGGGGGGAAGAGGGAAGACGAAGGGAAATCGTGTTCTTGCTGTGTCCCGCAGCCCTGCAACGGCGATTTCCTTCAGCTACTGTCCTGGGGGAGGATCGCAGCGACAGAGGCAGTTTTCTGCACCTGAGTGATGGCTTCCGCTGCTGGGTTTTGCTGGCGCTGCCCAGAGGCCGTTGCTGGGACCAGAATTTATTCCAGGCTAAAACGTACGCGAAGCAGTTTTCGGCCTCAAAGCTTTGCTCGGGGAGTCTCTGCCGCCACTCCCCTCTGTCCTCTGGATGTGGATACAAGGACGGAAAATTAAGCGAGAAAGGCACTATTTATCATGGAAAAAAAAAAGAGTTTAAAAGCAAGGATTCTAGGGGAGAGAAGTGATTCTCCCAGACCTGCGATGAAGAAATCCAGACAGGGCCCACGAGAGCTACAGGATTCATTCCAGACCGAGTTCTATAGACCTAGTCCCACTCACAGACTGACGGCTCGCCAAACTCGGGTCCCCGATCTTTAGGACAAGGGCAATTGAGCGGGTGGAACACTTTTCGGGACAGAGGCCCTGACCCCCTTTGGAGAAAGCACACCTCTCCAGAATCTTGAGAACGGCCCTGGCTTGGGAGGGTTGCAAAAGCTGGTCTTAGGGTGAAGAGGAGAGTTGGCGGAAGAGGGAAATGTTGGGAGAGGACGGAGAGAGGAAAAGTTGTGGCTGGTGGACTGCGAGATCGAGTTCACTTCCCCCCAGTGGCGGGTCCCAGCATCCTTCTTCCCCACGTTTGGAGCACCAGCGAGCGGTGTTTGGGGGAGAAACTCCCCGGATCACCGACGTCCACGTTGTGTCAAGTTTGAGGTAGAAAAGGCGGGTCTATTTCATTTTCAGTTCCGCTTTTGGAGTCAGTGGAAACAACCTACCGTTGACTTTTATAAAGAGTGGAAGGGACGAAGCGCCCGCCGCTTGAGGACTTGCCCGAGTTTCTTTGGCCCTCTGTCTAGACCGCCCACCCACGTGCAGCCCCGCGAGTCTCCCCCTGGCTTGGGGCCTCCACACGCGGTCTCGAGTCTCGGTGCCCGCGTGTGTCCAGAAGCAGCGGGCACTGCGGTTCCGCCTGCGGCAGGACTTTTTGGTGGGCGCGGAGGCAGCCCCTTTCGCCCCTTCTGGGGTTTCCTCCGGCCCTGCCCCGAGCTCCCTCCCTGCAGCCCCCGCTGCCCGGGGCCCGGCCACCCGGGGGCTGCTCTCGACCTGACGCAGGCAGCGCGGTCGCTGACGTCAGGGGCTCCCGGTGGCCCGAGCCCCGGCCACGAGGCACCCGGCGCGACCGTCATTAATTATCAGGCGCCAAATATTGTGAAGAAAGCTCAAGTTTTTCAGGCGGGAACTGATTTTGAGATTTATATGTATATATATATTTTGGTGTGGGGAGCGGGAAAAGAAGAGGAAAAAAAAGTGGAGTGGGAAACAATGATTCGGTTTCTCAAAGCATAGTTAGTAACTTCGCACCCTCCAGCGTCCAGGTCCGCCCCCTGGGTGCACCCTTCCGTAGGTGCGGACTCCTCATTTTGTACCTGGTTTGGGAGGTTCTTGGTGGACGCGCCAATATTTGTTCCTGCGAGACTCGCATCGACAACTTCCCTGTAGATTCAAGCTTGAGGAGTTCAATCATCTCCAGCACCCAAGGGGATGAGATGGGGGTGGGCATTGCGTCCTAAACCTGGATATAGGATGTTCATAGCACCCCTTCCATTTGGTTAGATCCTTAGCCAGAGATCTGATATTATTATTGTTGTTGTTGAGTAAAAAGAGGGGGGAAAACCCTACGTACACCGATAGGGCCAAGATAAATGAGCAGTGCAATTCGGTATCAGCAACGAAACCTTTCATTTGTAGCATCGAAAGCAGCTCTCCTTTTTTCTTTTGTTTTAAAAGGAATTAGACATATTGTATCTAGCTCAAAATAGAATTTTAAGCGGCAAAAACTTCCTCAAAATCACCCCAGTTCTTGGTTCTATAGCTCTAATACATTTTCAAAAACCCTTTCTCTGAGGATCACTGCCGAGTAAACAGAGGGCACAGCAGGGTCATTGTGAGGCGAATTCTCTCTTGGGCTCTTCCTTGCAAAGGGAAAAAAAAATCATGCAGTATGATAAATTCCACAGGTGACGGTGAGGTGATTTTCTGAAAAAAAGAAGAAAGTGAAATTAGACTTAAACAAAAACCCAGCCAAATTAAGACAATTTTTATGTAAGTGGAAATAATAATCCACAAATTCAAACGTCCTAAATATTATCTTATTTGCCATAAATAATTTCCTTGAAATTGGCTAGTTGAATTAGCCATTTGGAAGATCCTGAATATAAAAATAAAACATATATATCACTGCATATAGTCGGTAAATAGAGGCTCTCACAAATATAAAATTATCTTCATACATATGAATACAGAATGTATTTGATAGTACCCATGGAGTCAGAACACAAAGCCTCTCTAGTTATATCTATAGGAGGTTAGAAATATCCTGAAAAGTACTTTAAATGGCAGGTAATTTGTTTAGAGTTTCACAGACAGAAGAAGAATGGACTGAACTTTAATTTTTCTTTTGAAACTTTTAGAGCCCTATAGGCAGCTTTTGATTCAGAACTGTGATGGTGACCATTTTATTCTGAAATCAGTAACTTATTTTTAACCAGTAATTATATGATAAACGTTTAACAAGTATATACTGATTTCTCAGAAGTGGACAGCAACTATTTTGTAAAATATGAGGAAAAATGGAGCTCATTCTTAAACAAAGTGTAAATATATTTGTAGTATTGAAATCTTTATGGAGAATTTTAAAAAGATTAAAAGGTCACATTAATAAATGTACAAAATTCCACAAACACGCACCAATAAAGATTTCCAGGAATTGTGTATTAAAAGTATTTGAAAAGAGATACCCTCACACAAAAAGAAAAATAAAAAGGAAACTTAGGGTAAATAAAAACAAAGGTCCAGGGTCCAACCTTTATTCTCTTTAATTATTATTATCTGTTTTTATGGCTTGTAATACCTAGACTTTTGTTTAAAATTCTAAAAGTGTGTGTTAACTGTAACAAAAAATATTTGAAGTTAAGGACAACAGTTAATCAGCATTCAACAACTTCAGTTTCTATTTTACGTGCTACTACTTTTATATACTATAAATATTTCCAGAGAGCTCTGCTCTTATTTGGTACAGTAGGATGAAATTTATGGGTCTAAGATGTTTTCTGGACTATGTATATTATAGTTTTCTGGACTATGTATACTATTATACTCTGGCTGAGAAAAACCTTAAAATATTCATTAGGTTAAAAAAGTCAGCTAATATTGTTATAGTTCCTGAATCAATAAATATTTACAGATTTAAGGCAATAATTGAATTGAAGTGCCAAATTTCAAGGTCATTATGTGTGTATGTGTATCTTCACATAGTAATTTGTACAAGTTGGACAGTATCCTATGGGGTTTATGTGATTTTTGGTGCTGCCTCAGTCATGATTTCACTTGCTGACCTGGTAAAGTCAGTTGATATCCTTGGCTCTTAGCTTTTTCACTTGTGAAATCAGTGCCCTAGATAAGATGCTCACTGAATTTTTATATAGTTCTTAAAGCAGTGGTCTTACTTACTCTTACTTATGGATTAACATTTTAAAAACTTTTAAAGGTAGAATTTTATTTGTGAAAAAATTAAATCAGGGAAATCTACTTAACTGATTTGGATATAAATGCAATCGACTAGCAATTCCTATTGTAAAACCTCATCATTAAGGGTTTTTTTGTGAGTCCTGTTTTAGAAATATGCATTCTATTAAACGGGGCAGGGTGGGGCGGCGGGGGGGGGGGGCGGGGAGACAGGAAACCTATCTTTCTCTCTTATCTTGAAAAGGAAATAACATACATTCCTAATGTTTTGTTTATGTGAATTACAAAGAATATTTTCATAAACCTGGGGCAGAGGGTACTTAGGAGATGGAAACATTATTAAATTCAATTGTTTAAGGGCATGCATTTGGGAATTGTGAACTTTAAGTTCTGGTCATATGCAAATATATGTTTGCTATATGTATTAATTCACTGAATTTACAAATCCCACTATGTAAAATAACAAAAATAAGAGGAAAACACAATTCTCCTGCGCACTCTTATGGCTGGATCAGTGTGAAGAGCTAAATATATTGAATATATTATTCAGTCTACAGGTTTTGCAGCTGTAGCTTGTTACTTACCTATCAGCTGACTGCATTTGACTGGACCAATTAATTGATTAATTAATTAAAGCAACAAACTTTAAAGTATGGTTGTTTTTATAGAGACTATGGCATTTCAAAAAAAAAAATTCCAAATGCTTTCTTCCCTCCAGGAATATAATAGGAGAGACACATAGAATTAAACAAAATGTAAGGTAAGATATGGTATTTGTCATGAGAGAGGCATAAACAAAATTTGATTGGGTAGTGTTTGATGTTTTGATCACTTGCTGATTTACAAAATCAGAACAAAATTTCACATCACAAACTTTTCCTTCTCTCTCCTTCATACTCTCTTTTCCTCCATTCCCTCCCCTTACCTCTTCCCTTTTCTCTTCCCCTCTCCCTGGCTCTGAAACCTAAGGCAATATGACATTTTCAAAAGACCTTTCTTGGAGTGGTGGCACTGGGTTTGTGAGATTGCTTCCTGAATCCTCTCCAGGCTTTTGTCTTTTGGGGGCAGTTTTGTCCGAGTGCCCATCTGTAGCCAGCTAACCTGGGCTCCCATAGATGAGCTTCAGCTCTGTGAATGCTGGGTCTTAGGGCTGGTCAGAGCTTTTCAGCTATGAGTGTGTCCATTTTTATGGCTGAAGTGGGTCAGACCAAGCAGAGACCAAGTTCTGACAACTCCAGACAAATATTTGAAAAGAGGACACTCGTCGCCAGGACATTCACACTTTGCAGAATTGTGCAGGATTTCTCTCTGTTCCATTATTTGTTTGATCTAATACAGATTCCCTTGTCACTAACAAAAAAGCCTTTTTCTCCTTTTTATGATGGTTCATTTGTTCATTTTTATTGTTTTAAAATTATTTACTGTAAAAATTTCGGCATACTGAATACTATTTTTTTATAAATTTTCTATCTGTTCTGAAATGTTAAGCGGTTGAGCCATGTTTTTCCTTTCCCTGAGGCTGACTTGATTCTCTGGCAGTATTTTCCAAGGAAATTTTATGTCCTCCTTATACTATTTCATAGTCACCCCATGAAACCAAGGAATAATTAATTTTCTCCAAAACGGGTTGCATTCAAGTGTTTTAGAAGCTCTAAGTAGGACTAACCTGTAGCTAATCAAAGATGTAGAAATAACTGGTCAGTTTATATGTTATTTCAGATTCCTCTTTTTTCTCCTTTGTTGCCGTTCCTTGGGTCAATTGGAAAGTGGCACAACCCAGACCAGTCTGATTAGTACTTGCTGGCTGTTTGGATGAGTAGATTCAGGCAGGAGGGGTTGCAAAATGTGTTTGAGGACTTGGTTTTGTCATTTTCATGTGATTCCTATCCTGTTTGTAAAATAAAGTCTTCATCTGAACAATTTCTAGCATATACAAAAGTAGAGAGAATAATGTAATAAATCTCCATCACCCAACATCAATATTTATCATCTCATAGCCAATTTAATTTTGTCTACATTTCCATCCACTATTCTCCCCCAGGATTATTTTAAAGCACATTCTAGACATATTATTTAATATGTAAATATTTATTATTTAACTAATATATAGTTAATATTTGCTACAAAGCCGAGTGGTTTTTTCAAAGCAACTAGTGTGTTTTTCTGAAACACTGGCTGGTTTGAGCTTTTAGGTTGCTATTCTTGATCCTTTTAACAGTTTTGCTTCCAATACCAGAGCCTTTATTAGCCACTGGAATCAAGGAGCTCTGTAGTTCTCAAGAGGAAAAGAATAATTCAGTTGATTATCATCATAATCAATGAAGATGGAAGCTTCAAGTGGGAAATCTCACAATTCCCAGAGTCTAGTAGTCAGAGTGGAATCAGAATAATTTGGTCAAAAGTTTCTGAGTTTGGGAAAATGTGATGACTATAAATTTCTTTTTTAAAAAAGTAATGTGAACTTGTGCTGGTATGGAAAAACCATTGTACTTGAAAAACTATCACCGATGTGCATTGGATTTCAGCTTCAAACTACCCAAGGCAACCCCCCAATTATCGATACAATAATAAATATGAATTCGTGCACTGTGACTTAAGTGTAATGTTTTCTTATCTCCTTAAATTGTATGCAGCCGTATGCTGTGGTTAATTTTTAAAAAGAGAGTACTGATCCCGTAGAAATCTATGCCAAACTATTTATGGATGAAATAGTATGATGTCTAGAATTTGCTTCAAATAATCTTGGGTGGGGGGTGGTGAGTGAGTGTAGGAAGAATCAAGATTTTTATTGCTGGGTGATGGGTACTTGGGGGTTCATGACAATATTCTCTCTACTTCTGTAAATAATTAAATTTTTTCTTAATAAAATAGTAAAAAAAAAAGCCAGGGAGATCCCACTAAAGTGTCTATCTATCCATTCATCTATCAGCAGAGAAGTCAAAAGTTAGAATGAAAATGTTTGGAATTTAAAATTTAAAAGGTGGAGGTTTATTTCCTTCATCTTGGACTACCTATGTGTATACTTGGAAAAGCCAATGAACCTCTTTTAATTTGGGTTTTCACATGTATAAAAATACTCCACCTGGTTTAAATAAATGCCAGTATTGTTCCAGATACCCCTATATGTTAGATATCAATTCCTAACACCTTGCAAGCAAAAATATTGCTTAATAATTTAAACTTGCAGTTACTTGAATGTTTGCCATTTAATTGTTTTGAGATCTATGGAAAGATCTAGTTGTTCCTTTCTGCTTGTAGTTGTTTTGTGCACTGATTATGATAGAACCTTTCTCAGTATGTGGGGAAAATAATGATTGCTATAGATTTTAAAATGAGATTATTGCTAGAGCATAATGCTGGGCCATCCTCTTTCCTGGTGGGATATGTGGACTCTTGAAGTTCAGGGTTAACCCCTACCTCATTGTTTCTTCCTTTATAGCATATCTGCCCTTCAGACTTCATTTCTGGGCCATTCCTGC
>NW_006782180.1:344944-379393 GCF_000442215.2 Lipotes vexillifer
TCCTGCTGGATGTAGAAAACATATCAGCCTCCTCAGCTTCAACTCATTGTGGAACTTGGAGTTGAATCATGATTTTCAGTCTTGGGTTTTCAGAGCAGGTCTCTGTTTTTAGATTATGTTGCCCTTCCTCATTGTCTAGCCAGGTCTGCAATATTAGGGATGAGAACCAGTAAACCCTTCAAAATGGCAAACTTACCTTCCTCCTAACCTGATCTTCCCATAGGTTGGGACTCTACATGAGCTGGCTATGCCAGATTTTCCTGCCTGGGACTCAGATCTCCCCTAGGGTACAAAACAGCGCTAGACCTTACGCTGAGACTAGAACATTAGAAGTATTCTAGTCCTTTCCTTCCCGGGGCTAGATCCTGGTCCATACATCTCCAGTAGCTGTGGTTCTCTTGATAGCACTCAGAAATGGTGGCTTTTCTTATCACTGTGCTATGCCTGCTGCAACAGACTTCTGGTACCAAACCATAGCTGAACATGCCAAGCTTTGGAAGCCATGCAGTGAACTGACTGACCTTCTTTGGTCCAACCTTCGCCATCAAGTAAGCGTTTCCCAGAGGGTTTGCATCAGAATCATCTGGGGGATGTTTGTAAAAATTCATACTCCTGGACTTTACTCCAGATCTAATGAATCAGAATGTCTGGGTCAGGGTGTTCATCAGGAATGTGCATTTTATTTTATTTTTTATTTTTTCGGCTGCGCTGCATTGCTTGGGGGATCTTAGTTCCCCGACCAGGGATTGAAAACACGCCCTCTGCAGTGAAAGCACAGAGTCTTAACCGTGGACTGCCAGGGAATTCCCAGGAATGTGTATTTTAATTAAATGCAGTTTAAAAATCACTAACTAAAGCCCTAGACTTTGCCCTTGGATTTGGGCTTTTCTCTGAACCCAAGTTTTCTTTTCTTTCTCTGGTTTCCATTGCTATGATTTTAAATTGCCTGATTCCTGTGCTTTCTAGTGTCTGGACTTTAGTAGAGATTCAGAAAAACGACAGCAACAATAAGAAGAACACTGGACTGGTTCTTAGCAAGCAAGGCTAGTTGTCTCAAGCATACTACTTGTGTTACCACCAGTTCCCTTACTGAAATTCACTGTCTTCTTCTTGATCTAGCATTAGAGTATGAATAAGTGCATGATGTTAGTAATAATAACTCACATGAAAGTGCCTTTCAGAAAGTTTAAAATCACTATATAAGTGCAATGTATTATTTAACAAACAGTTAATGAACTCATAGTCTATTTGGGGGCACTGTACAACTTGCCCCCTGAACACAGTACAAAGGAAATGACGGATATATTTTCTGCCCGAGAAGAACCTATAATGAAGATAACAGGCACACATAATGTTACAGGAAAACAATCAGAAAGCAGCATACCTGATTCATATCCCAAATATTCTCATTAGTGATGCAGATCTGAGTTCTCTGGAAGATACTGGATAACCATGTGTTTATGTACCAACTGTTGTATCTGTTTATGTTATCTATGAATTTATGTAGTCATCTCTATCAAATGCCTACTGTTCATTATATCTATATTTTTCTGTTTTTAAGTGAATGTGAGGTGCTTAAAATGTAAGCTCCATGCGGGCGAGCATTTTTCTCTGTTTTCTTTACTGATGTGTTTTTACTACACAAACTGTGTCAGCTACATAATGTATGTTCAAAAAATATTTGTTGTCTGACTGACTGTCCTAATGGTTGACTAAATGAAGTTAATCAGAAAATAGTTTCAAGAGGTGATGAGTGTAAGGAAGATCTCACAGGTGTCCATAGATACATAGAAAATTGTTGTAGGGGGAGGACTGTGGGACTGTAAAATAGAACTGTCTTGGTGGGGAGTGGGGTGAATGTCTCCACATTTGACAGTTTTGGCCTGCCTCCTATGGGCCAAGTCAGTTACCGACAACTTGGGGTGGTTGTAATTGTGATTTTCTGGCTCTGAGGAGGAAACCCCCCGCCTTTAGATCTAAGACTGTTGAGTAGTGAAACTTAATTCTGTTTGGGGATGTAGGCATGGGAAGGTGCTTTTTAGAATTGGAAATGTTTTTCCTTTAGGAATTTTGTCTGTTTGCCTACACAAATACTTTGGACAGTGGCACACATTTGCCAAGTTTGACTGGTTGTGGTTTCATTTGTAGCATTGTCTCCTTTGCAATTTCAGTTTCCAGTCCATACAAGGAAAGAGAAGATTTTCTCTTGGAAACTATTAGTGAGGTTAGTCAAAGTTGAACCAGCTACTGATCATATACCACTTGTACCCAACCAGGATTCTAAATCCATCTGGAATATAATTTGGCAATCTTTTGATCTATATTATATGTGAAATTTTAATTGTTAAAAAAATTACTTGCACATATAGCAGTTTGTTGTTTGTATCCCAGTACTGAAGAACAGTGATACCATGTGTGGACATATATTTTAAAACTGCAGTTTTCAACCTTTCATTCACTCAACAAATATTTATTGCCTGCCTCCTAAGTGCCAGGCCCTCTTCTAGGTTCTGGAGACAAGGTGATAAACAAGTCAAAGTTCCTTGTGGAAATTACATTCTAGTGGGAAGACAGGTGATGATAATAAACACGGAAAGAACACATATAAAATGGAACTTCAGATAGTCTTAAGTGCTCTGTTAAACCAAAATAGGATAATGTGTTAGAGAAAGCCTTGAGGGGTGGAGAGACTCGCGTAATCAGTGGCCTTTCTGAGGTGTCAGCGTTTGAGCTGAGACCCAAATGATGTGCAGGAATTAGCTATGAGAAGAATAAGGGGTAGGGGATTCTGGCTGAGGAAAGAGCATATAAAGGCCCTGGTCAGGAACTAGCTTGATGTGTTCAAGTATTTGCTCAGTGCCCATTTTGTGCCAGGTACAACATACTCTAAAGTACTAGGGAAATGTTGATGAATAAAACAGGCATTTTGGGTGCCAGCTCTCATAGAACTATGTTCCAGTGGGAAAGAAAGACAAAACAAAAACGAACAAGAAAAGTATCAGATGATAATAAATGAATACTAAGTGAGAAGGAATAACGTGATAGGAACGTTTTGGTGGGGCCAGAGAACACCTTTCTGAGTAACTGACCTGTATATTAGGAAGGTGGCAATATGAAATTCACACTTGTGTCACATCCTCCCATTGGATATTTCAAGTGATGGGTTGGTACATAGTAATACAGGCTGAGGATAATGTGTGACACCTGTAGATTTACCTGTAACCCCAGCACTTTCTCTTCTGCTGATGAATGCATGTGGGAGTGCAAGGAACTACAACTGTTTGAGTTTACAAAAAAGAGAAATAATTTGTAAATTTATGTACTTTATTATTAGTAGTAAATTACATACAGCTCTCCTCACCAAGGGTTTGTGATATTTAGGGTCAAAATATCTGTCTTAATTGATGGGAATGTATGGCAGAATTAAGGAGCTTTTGCTAAATAAATATTAAAGAATAGCTTTAATAGTGATGAAATTTAAAATTAAATAATGAGGGTATGCAAATTAATGTGGATATGAGCAATCCTGCAAAGGCAAGAATCAGCCTTGGTTTTAGCCTTCTTATACTTTTTTATTAAAAGCAGTGGATTCAGCATTGAGAACTTTTTTTTTGTATTTTATAATTTTTTTCAAATGTTGAGATATTGTCTTATTATATACCATGGAAAATGTATTGGATATTTAAGTTAAGAGTCTAACATTGCAAGGAATCCAATTCTGTTTAAAGTAGTTCATGTTAAAGGGTGTTTACTGATAGGAAAGAGCGTAAGGAAACAGAGCTTACATTCTGCATGTGGATGGCACTGAAAAGTAGGAGGCCACATGCATCTCTGTCTCTACACATCTGCTCCATCTATTCTCCTGTTCCTCCCCTCTCATAAGCTTTCTTTCCGTACTTATCTTTTTTTCCGTCTCTCCAAAAATTCACTTTACATATGGTGTTGGTTTATAATGGTCTCAAATTCTACATGGCCTATAGTTCCAGTCTTCACAGTAGTCTGACTGACTTAATCTCTCCACGACCCTATTCCAAATTTTTGGAAGAGTTGATCTGATTTTTTTCCACTTTGAATTAGATTGGTCCAATCTAATTAGACTCTGGTCCAATCAGCTGTAGCTGGAGTAGGGGAGCAGCAGATAGGGGCTACATAGTATGTACCTGTGATATATTAGGTAATTATTAACAAATAATATCCCCTTACATAAAAAGTAATTAATGACTATATCATGTTTAAAAACTTGAAACAATCCTTACAAGGGTAAAGTATCAATACTCTATTGATAGACTTTCCACCCACACCAATCATGAGCCCATTCACCCTTTCCCTACTCACTACTCTCCCTAGAGCTAAACTAGATTTGGAGATATACACATATATGCACATTCCATAGAAAATACATAATATTATATAAATTAATTTCTCTGTTTAACAAATATTAATTGAATACACTGGGGATTAGGCATTGAATGAAGTGAATAAAGATCCTTGCTCTCATGGAGCTTACCTTCTAGGGGATGCAGACAGAGATAAAACTAAATAAATAAATGTGTTATATGGTATTTGAAAAGATCGTAAGTGCTGTGCAAAAAAAATAAATCCTGAGGATAAATAGGAAACAGAGCGGTCAGAGAACAGTTCTAAATGAAGGTGACATTTGAGCCAAGAGAAAGGACATTCTAAACAGAGGGAACCTGCATGTTCAAAGAACACAAATTTCTGTGAGTCTGAAGCAGAATGAATGAGTGGAGAGTAGGAGCGGTCAGAGTGATTGAGAAATGCTGGGAGCTGGGGAAGGAGTTGGGTGACTGATCATTCAGGTTCTTGCTAACAAGTTTAAGGCCTTTGGCTTTTATTCTCTGTGAAGTGGAAGGCACTGTTAGGTTTTGAGCAGAGTAAGTTGATCTGACATATTTTAAGTGGATCATTATGGTTTCTGTGTTGAGACCAGACTGAAGGAGGCTGGCAGCGGCTGGATGATAGGAGGCTGTTGCTACGAGGCAGGCAAGAGCTCATAGTGACTTTGACAAAGAAGTACGTAGCAGAAAAGGTGGTGAGTAGTCAAGAGTGTGGATTGATTCTGAAGGTAGGGCCAACAGAGGTTTCTTCTGGATTAGATGATTAGAGAGCAAGAGGTCAGGGTTGACAAGTTTCTGGATTAGAAAGCAAGAGGTCAGGGTTGACAAGTTTCTGAACTTGAATAACTGCAATGCAGTTTTCATTAACTGAGATACAGAAGACTGTGGAAAGGGAAGGTTTTTAGTATGTGTGTGTGTCTGTGGGAAAATCAGGAACTCGATTTTGGGAATGTTAAATTAAAGATGCCTTTAGACATTTGGGTGGAGTGGTTGAGCAGGCAGTCGGATTTGAGTCCTCAGCATAGTGACAGTATTTAAAGCCTTGAGACTGAATGAGATCACCAAGAAATGAATTTAACGGTAGAAAAGAAGAGGTTTAAAGCCCATCTTTGGCACCCCAATATTTATTTATTTTTTAATTAAAAAAAATTATGGGGTGCGTTGGGTCTTCATTGTGGTGTGTGGGCTTTCTCTAGTTGTGGCAAGCGGGGGCTACCCTTCGTAGCGGTGTGCAGGCTCTAGGCGCATGGGCTCAGTAGTTGTGGCATGTGGGCTCATTAGTTGTGGCACGTGGGCTCAGTAGTTGTGGCTCACGGGCTCTAGAGTGCAGGCTCAGTAGTTGTGGTGCACGGGCTTAGTTGCTTCATGCCATATGGGATCTTCCCGGACCAGGGCTTGAACCCGTGTCCCCTGCATTGGCAGGTGGATTCTTAACCACTGCACCACTAAGGATGTTCTGGCACCCCAATATTTAGAAGTCTTAGAGATTTGCAAGAATTAGCAAAGGAGACTGAGAAACAGTGAGAAAGGAGGAAATACAGGAGAGGGTGGTGTCCAGGAAGCCAAGTGCGGGAGGTGTTTCAAGAAGGAAGGAATGATCAGATGTGTCAAATATTGATTATAGGCCAAGTCAGATAAGTGATCATTTGATTCAGTAACACAGAGACTATTTGACGTAAGCAGTTGGGGCTGTGATGGTGGAGATAAAGATCGCTTTGGAGTGGGTTTGAAGGAGACAATAGGAAGAAAGGAATTGGAGACAATGACTATATAGGATGAATAAAATGGTAATATGTATTCTGCAAATTTTTCACAGACCAATATGGGCTAGGGATTCATACTATTCTTTACAGCTCTATCTCACTTCTCTTAATCATTCCATAGCTTTCAATTATATGAATGGCCACAAAGTGTTTAAGATGGTTCTCTAAACAGGCCCTAACTCTCCATTTTAGTAGCAAGAATATCATTCATCCCTACCCTAACACACTAATACAGATGAAATGTTAAGTGGAAATCCAGAGACAGTGGGAGAGGCCAAAGCATTTTCAATAGTCTATATGGGGACAAGAGTGGACAGCAGCCTGGCTGCAGTGGGGATTTCATAAGGAAACCAGTAGAAAATAAAGGTTCCTAAACTGGTCTCTGAGAGCTCTCTTCCTTGGATTAGGACCAACAGTACACAGGCAAACATAGTCCTATGCCTCACAAGAGACACCCTTTCAGGCCATAGATACTTCTGTCAGTAATATATATTTTTCAAAACATGTAAGTTTCCATAATTTGGCTGTGAAACCAATTATAACTCTCCATTTCCTTTGTGCTAAACAGTCAAAGTTTTTTCATTTGTTGTTTGGGTACCAATCTCTGGGATGAACATCTGTGCTCGCTGATGCTATTCTGTGTACTCTCAAAACAACTCATCCTATTTTGGAATGCTTTCTAGCTAAGAACCTCTTTTAGTTCCAAACTCTCTCTTATGAAGACAGGAGCTGTCTCTCCCCAGCCTCCCAGATTGCACAGCTGTTTATGAGGCTTGTAATTAATGAAGATTTGCTAACAGTCACACACCCAGTGATGTTCCGGGCTTGAGAGAAGCAAGGGTGGGCAGCAGTCATTGGGCTGGGCCTTCAACTGTGCATTTTGCCAATGGGCTGTAGATTAGCTATTATATTTTTTAGTAAGAGAATTTCTGGAAACTCTACTGGTGTAGTTCAGGCTATATTACTTGGGAAATATGGAATGATCTGAAATGTAGAAAACTTAAAGGGGAATTTTCTGAACAGAATTAGGTTTTGTTGCTGTTGTTGTTGTTAGACCTATTTAAAGGGTAGTAATACTATATCCCCTACCAATTCTTCAGAATTTCCCCATTTATTATCTGGGTTGCTTGATTTCTATTTTCAATTGTTTATAAAATGATAGCTTCTGCAGCCAACCTCACTTTCTTTGTTCTGATGATGAGAGCTTGATCTAGTATGAAGGTTGAAAAGTCAAGTATCTGTAGGAGCCAAAGAAGGAACCAAGCACAGCAGCCCAGCATTAGAAGTCACTGGATAGAAAAAAAAAAAAAAAAAAAAAAGAAAAGAAATCACTGGAGGGAGATGAGGACTGGGGTGGATTAGTGAGAGAATGCTCTGCTCTAGTCAGTTGCCATGTGAGAATGTGTGCCTGCTCTTAATACTCCTCAAGTGTTTCAAGAGAAGCTAGGAATCTGGATTTTAACATGACATCTTTCATCTTGGAAATGTTGGCAACAAACTCAAAGTTTTAAGAAAAGCACTCTGTAACCCAATATGTTGCGGGCCAAAGCAAACACATCTGCAGGCTGGATCCAACCCCAGGCCATCAGTTTGTGACTTCTGATCCAGATGGATCAGTGGTTATGGCGATGATTTGGGACTGGTTCTTTTCAGACTTAAAAACAACTGGTTGCTAGTGATCTAAACGTTCTCACTTACAAGTTGTTCTCTTCGTTTCCTGTTTTTGTAACAAATCTTAAATCACATTAGTCTGATTTTTGAAACCTGCTGGTTAAAATAGAGGGACCATACATCCAGGACTGCCCAGCACAGCACTGCCTTAGGCCTGTAGCAGTTAAAATTATTAATACTGTTCCCTTTCATTCCTGACATGTTCCAGTTAGGACAATAAATTATATAGATGCTTTAATTAAGAGTCTCTTTTATCCCTACTCCTCCATTTTTCACTTACTTTTATTTTTTATTTATTATTTTATAGCAAAAACTTTTATGTTTAGAATTAGCCAGCTGGACTCAGTTTAGATGACCCCAATTTTGCTGGCAACATCCTAAGCATCATACTCAGGAGCCAGTGGAACATATGCCTTCTTCTCTCCATCAGGCCTGATCAGCGTGTTGACTCTGGCCATGTCAATGTCATAGAGCTTCCTCACAGCCTATTCAGTTTGCTGTTGGTTGGCCTTGACATCCACAATGAACACCGGTGTGCTGTTGTCTTCTATTTTCTTCTTGGCTTACTCGGTGGTGAGGGGGAACTTGGTGATGGCATAGTGGTCAAGCTCGTTTCTCCTAGGGGCGCTCTTCTGAGGATATTTGGGCTGCCTCCTGAGCCGCAGTGCTTTGCGCCGTCCGAAGATGTGTGACGTCCGGATCTCCTTTTTTTTTCATGGCCATGGACGCCGCCTTTCAACACTGCTTTCTTGGCCTTCAAAGCCTTTGCTTTGGCTTTGGCTTTCAGAGGAGCAGGGGCTTCCTCCTTCGCCTTCGGCGCCATCTTTGTGAAAAGGGGTCACTTATTTTTTATCTGTTTACTTATTTAATTAATTTTTATTGAAGTATAGTTAATTTACAATGTTGTGTTAGTTTCAAGTATACAGCAAAGTGATTCGGTCAGACTCTTTTCCATTATAGGTTATTACAAGATATTGAGTATAGTTCTCTGTGGTATACAGTGGGTCCTTGTTGTTTACCTACTTTATATATAGTAGTATGTGTACATACATATGCATTCTGTGTGTATATATTATATATATATATATATATATATATTTTAACAGCTTTGTTGGAGTATAATTGCTTTACAATGGTGTGTTAGTTTCTGCTTTATAATAAAGTGAATCAGTTATACATATACATATGTCCCCTTATCTCTATCCTTTTGCGTCTCCCTCCCTCCCACCCTCCCTATCCCACCCCTCTAGGTGGTCACAAAGCACTGAGCTGATCTCCATGTGCTATGCGGCTGCTTCCCACCAGCTATCTATTTTATGTTTGGTAGTGTATATATGTCCATGCCACTCTCTCACTTCGTCCCAGCTTACCCTTCCCCTCCCCGTGTCCTCAAGTCCATTCTCTACATCTGCATCTTTATTCCTGTCCTGCCCCTAGGTTCTTCAGAAACTTTTATTCTTTATTTTTATGATTCCATATATATGTGTTAGCATACAGTTTTTCTTTCTGTTTTTCTCTTTCTGACTTACTTCACTCTGTATGACGGACTCTAGGTCCATCCACCTCACTACAAATAACTAAATTTCATTTCTTTTCTTTTTATGGCTGAGTAATATTCCATTGTATATATGTGCCACATCTTCTTTATCCATTCATCTGTGGATGGACACTTAGGTTGCTTCCATGTCCTGGCTATTGTAAATAGAGCTGCAATGAACATTGTGGTACATGACTCTTTTTGAATTATGGTTTTCTCAGGGTATATGCCCAGTAGTGGGATTGCTGGGTCGTATGGCAGTTCCCTTTTTAGTTTTTTAAGGAACCTCCATATTGTTCTCCATAGTGGCTGTATCAATTTACATTCCCACCAACAGTGCAAGAGGGGTCCCTTTTCTCCACACCCTCAGACCAGCCTTTATTGTTTCTAGATTTTTTGATGATGGCCATTCTGACCAGTGTGAGATGATATCTCATTGTAGCTTTGATTTGCATTTCTCTAATGATTAATGATGTTGAGCATTCTTTCATGTGTTGGTTGGCAATCTGTATATCTTCTTTGGAGAAATGTCTGTTTAGGTCGTCTGCCCATTTTTGGATTGGGTTGTTTGTTTAATTGATGTTGAGCTGCGTGAGCTGCTTGTAAATTTTGGAGATTATTCCTTTGTCAGTTGCTTCATTTGTAAATACTTTCTCCCATTCTGAGGGTTGTCTTTTTGTCTTATTTATCGTTTCCTTTGCTGTGCAAAAGCTTTGAAGTTTCATTAGGTCCCACTTGTTTATTTTTGTTTTTATTTCCATTTCTCTAAGAAAAGGATCTTGCTGTCCAAGAGTGTTCTGCCTATGTTTTCCTCTAAGAGTTTTACACTGTCTGGCCTTACATTTAGGTCTTTAATCCATTTTGAGTTTATTTTTGTGTATAATGTTAGGGACTGTTCTAATTTCATTCTTTTACGTGTAGCTGTCCAGTTTTCCCAGAACCACTTATTGAAGAGGCTGTCTTTTCTCCGCTGTATATTCTTGCCTCCTTTATCAAAAATAAGGTGACCATATGTGTGTGGGTTTATCTCTGGGCTTTCTATCCTGTTCCATTGATCTATATTTCTGTTTTTGTGCCAGTACCATACTGTCTTGATTACTGTAGCTTTGTAGTATAATCTGAAGTCAGGGAGCCTGATTCCTCCAGCTCCGTTTTCCTTTCTCAAGATTGCTTTGGCTATTCAGGGTCTTTTGTGTTTCCATACAAATTGTGAAATTTTTTGTTCTAGTTCTGTGAAAAATGCCAGTGGTAGTTTGATAGGGATTGCACTGAATCTGTAGATTGCTTTGGGTAGTACAGTCATTTTCACAATGTTGATTCTTCCAACCCAAGAACATGGTATATCTCTCCATCTTTTTGTATCACCTTTAATTTCTTTCATCAGTGTCTTATAATTTTCTGCATACAGATCTTTTGTCTCCTTAGGTAGGTTTATTCCTAGATATTTTATTCTTTCTGTTGCTGTGGTAAATGGGAGAGTTTCCTTAATTTCTCTTTCATATTTTTCATCATTAGTGTATAGGAATGCAAGAGATTTCTGTGCATTAAATTTGAATCCTGCTACTTTACCAAATTCATTGATTAGCTCTAATAGTTTTCTGGTAGCATCTTTAGGTTTCTATGTATATAGTATCAGGTCATGTGCAAACAGTGACAGCTTTACTTTTTCTTTTCCAATTTGGATTCCTTTTATTTCTTTTTCTTCTGTGATTGCTGTGGCTAAAACTTCCAAAACTATGTTGAATAATAGTGGTGAGAGTGGGCAGCTTTGTCTTGTTCCTGATCTTAGTGGAAATGTGTTCAGTTTTTCACCATTGAGGATGATGTTGGCTGTGGGTTTGTCCTATATGGCCTTTATTATGTTGATGAAAGTTCCCTCTATGCCTACTTTCTGGAGGGTTTTTATCATAAATGGGTGTTGAATGTTGTCAAAAGCTTTCTCTGCATCTATTGAGATGATCATATGGTTTTTCTCCTTCAATTTGTTATTATGGTGTATCACGTTGATTGATTTGCATATATTGAAGAATCCTTGCATTCCTGGAATAAACCCCACTTGATCATAGTGTATGATTCTTTTAATATGCTGTTGGATTCTGTTTGCTAGTATTTTGTTGAGGATTTTTGCATCTATGTTCATCAGTGATATTGGCCTGTAGTTTTTTTTCTTCGTGACATCTTTGTCTGGTTTTGCTATCAGAGTGATGGTGGCCTTGTAGAATGACTTTGGGACTGTTCCTCCCTCTGCTATATTTTAGAAGAATTTGAGAAGGATAGGTGTTAGCTCTTCTGTAAATGTTTGATAGAATTCTCCTGTGTAGCCATCTAGTCCTTGGCTTTTGTTTGTTGGAAGATTTTAAATCACAGTTTCAATTTCAGTGCTTGTGATTGGTCTGTTCATATTTTCTATTTCTTCCTGGTTCAGTCTTGGAAGGTTGTGCATTTCTAAGAATTTGTCCATTTCTTCCAGGTTTTCCATATTATTGGCATATAGTTGCTTGCAGTAATCTCTAATCATCCTTTGTATTTCTGCAGTGTCAGTTGTTACTTCTCCTTTTTCATTTCTAATTCTATAGATTTGAGTTTTCTCCCTTTTTTTTCTTGATGAGTCTGGATAATGGTTTATCAATTTTGTTTATCTTCTCAAAGAACCAGCTTTTAGTTTTATTGATCTTTGCTATCGTCTCCTTCATTTCTTTTTCATTTATTTCTGATCTGATCTTTATGACTTCTTTCTTTCTGCTAACTTTGGGTTTTTTTTGTTCTTCTTTCTCTCTAATTGCTTTAGTTGTAGGGTTTGGTTGTTTATTTGAGATGTTTCTTGTTTCTTAAGGTAGGATTGTATTGCTATAAACTTCCCTCTTAGAACTGCTTTTGCTGCATCCCATAGGTTTTAGGTCGTCGTGTTTGCATTGTCATTTGTTTCTAGGTATTTTTTGATTTCCTCTTTGGTATCTTCAGTGATCTCTTGGTTATAAAGTAGTGTATTGTTTAGCCTCCATGTGTTTGTAGTTTTTACAGAATTTTTCCTGTAATTGATATCTAGTCTCATAGCATTGTTGTTGGAAAAGATACTTGATACGATTTCAATTTTCTTAAATTTACCAAGGCTTGATTTGACCCAAGATATGATCTATCCTGGAGAATGTTCCATGAGCACTTGAGAAGAATGTGTATTCTGTTGTTTTTGGATGGAATGTCCTATAAATATCAATTAAGTCCATCTTGTTTAATGTATCATTTAAAGCTTGTGTTTCCTTATTTATTTTCATTTTGGATGATCTGTCCATTGGTGAAAGTGGGGTTTTAAAGTCCCCTACTATGATTGTATTACTGTCGATTTCCCCTTTTATTGCTGTTAGTATTTGCCTTATGTAGTGAGGTGCTCCTATGTTGGGTGCATAAATATTTCAATTGTTATATCTTCTTCTTGGATTGATCCCTTGATCATTATATAATGTCCTTCTTTGTCTCTTGTAATAGTGTTTGTTTTAAAGTCCATTTTGTCAGATAGAGAATTGCTACTCCTCCTGCTTTCTTTTGATTTCCATTTGCATGGAATATCTTTTTCTATCCCCTCACTTTCAGTCTGTATGTGTCCCTAGGTCTGAAGGGGGTCTCTTGTAGACAGCATATATACGGATCTTGTTTTTGTATGCATTCAGCCAATCTGTGTCTTTTGGT
Source organism: Lipotes vexillifer (assembly GCF_000442215.2). Lineage (NCBI taxonomy): Eukaryota > Metazoa > Chordata > Mammalia > Artiodactyla > Lipotidae > Lipotes > Lipotes vexillifer. The sequence continues at coordinate 357,958 of NW_006782180.1, forward strand.
TGGAGCATTTAATCCATTTACAGTTAAGGTAATTATCGATATGTATGTTCCTATTACCATTTTCTTAACTGTTTCAAGTTTGTTTTTGTAGGTCTTTTACTTCTCTTTTGTTTCCTGCCTAGAGAAGTTCCTTTAGCATTTGTTGTAAAGCTGGTTTGGTGCTTCTGAATTCTCTTAACTTTTGCTTGTCTGTAAAGGTTTTAATTTCTCCATCAAATCTGAATGAGATCCTTGCTGGTTAGAGTAATCTTGGTTGTAGGTTTTTCTCCTTCATCACTTTAAATATGTCCTGCCACTCCCTCTGGCTTGCAGAGTTTCTGCTGAAAGATCAGCTGTTAACCTTATGGGGATTCCGTTGTGTGTTATTTGTTTTTTTTTCCCTTGCTGCTTTTACTATTTTTTCTTTGTATTTAATTTTTGATAGTTTGATTAATATGTGTCTTGGCGTGTTTCACCTTGGATTTATCCTGTATGGGACTCTCTGTGCTTCCTGGACTTGATTAACTATTTCCTTTCCCATATTAGGAAAGTTTTCAACTATAATCTCTTAAAATATTTTCTCAGTCCCTTTCTTTTTCTCTTCTTCTTCTGGGACCCTTACAATTCGAATGTTGGTGCATTTATTGTTGTCCCAGAGGTCTCAATTCTTTTCATTCTTTTTTCTTTATTCTGCTCTGCAGTAGTTATTTCCATTATTTTATCAGATCACTTATCTGTTCTTCTGCCTCAGTTATTCTGCTCTTGATCCCTTTAGAGTATTTTTAGTTTCATTTATTGTGTTGTTCATCATTGTTTGTTTCATCTTTATTTCTTCTAGGTCCTTGTTAACTGCTTCTTGCATTTTGTCCATTCTATTTCCAAGATTTTGGATCATCTTTACTATCATTACTCTGAATTCTTTTTCAGGTAGACTGCCTACTTCCTCTTCATTTGTTAGGTCTGGTGGGTTTTTACCTTGCTCCTTCATCTGCTGTGTGTTTCTCTGTCTTCTCATTTTGCTTAACTTACTTTTCGCAGTCTGCTGGTTCATAGTTTCAGTTGTTTTTGGTGTCTGTTCCCAGTGACTAAGGTTTGTTCAGTGGGTTGTGTAGGCTTCCTGGTGGAGAGGCCTAGTGCCTGTGTTCTGGTGGATGAGTATGGATCTTGTCTTTCTGGTGGGCAGATCCACGTCTGGTGGTGTGTTTTGGGGTGTCTGTGGCCTTTTTATAATTTTAGGTAGCCTCTCTGCTAATGGATGGGTTTGTGTTCCTGTCTTGCTAGTTGTTTGGCATAGGGTGTCCAGCACTGTAGCTTGCTGGTTGTTGAGTGGAGCTGGGTCTTAACGTTGAGATGGAGATCTCTGAGAGATTTTCGCCATTTGATATTATGTGGAGGTGGGAGGTCTCTTGTGAGTCAGTTTCGTGAACTTGGCTCTCCCACTTCAGAGGCACAGCCCTGATGCCTGGCTGGAGCACCAAGAGCCTGTCATCCATATGGCTCAGAATAAAAGGGAGAAAAAAAATGAAAGAAAGAAAGAAGAAGATAAAATAAAATAAAGTAAAATAAAATAAAATTATGAAAATAAAAAATGATTATTAAAATTTTTTTTGAAAAGTAATAAATAAGAAAAGAAAGAAGAGAGCAACCAAACCAAAAAACAAATCCACCAATTACAAGTGCTAAGAACTATACTAAAAAACAAAACAAAAACAAAAAATGGACAGACAGAACCCTAGGACAAATGGTAAAAGCAAAGCTATACAGACAAAATCACATACAGAAGCATACACACGCACAACAAGAGAGAAAAGGACAAAATATATATATATATCATTGTTCTTGAAATCCACCTCCTCTATTGGGGATGACTGGTTGTCTATTCAGGTATTCCACAGATGCAGGGTACATCAAGTTGATTGTGGAGCTTTAATCCGCTGATCCTGAGGCTGCTGGGAGAAATTTCCCTTTCTCTGTTTGCACAGCTCCCTAGGTTCAGCTTTGGATTTGGCCTCGCCTCTGCGTGTAGGTCGCCTGAGTGCATCTGTTCTTCGCTCAGACAGGACAGGGTTAAAGGAGCAGCTGATTCGGGGGCTCTGGCTCACTCAGGCCCGGGGGAGGGAGGGGTACTGTGTCCGGGGCGAGCCTGCGGCAGCAGAGGACAGCATAACATTGCTCCAGCTTGAGGCTCGCCGAGCTTGAGGCTCGCCCGGGGAAGTTGTCCCTGGATCACAGGACCCTGGAAGTGGGGGGCTGCACAGGCTCCCAGTAGGGGAGGTGTGGGTAGTGACCTGTGCTTGCAGACAGGCTTCTTGGTGGCAGCAGCAGCAGCCTTAGCGTCTCATGCCCGTCTCTGGGGTGCACACTGATAGCCGCGGCTCGCGCCCGTCTCTGGAGCTCCTTTATGCGGCACTCTTACTTTCCTCTCCTCGCGCACCAGGAAACAAAGAGGCAAGAATAAGTCTCTTGCCTCTTAGGCAGCTCCAGACTTTCCCGGACTCCCTTCCACCTAGCTGTGGCGCACTAGCCCGCTTCAGGCTGCGTTCACTCAGCCAACCCCAGCCCTCTCCCAGCGCTCCGACCGAAGTCCGAGCCTCAGCTCCCAGCCCCGCCCGCCCCGGCGGGTGAGCAGAGAAGCCTCTCGGGCTGGCGAGTGCCGGTCGGCACCGATCCTCTGTGCGGGAATCTCCCCGCTTTGCCCTCCGCACCCCTGTTGCTGCGCTGTCCTCCGCGGCTCCGAAGCTTCCCTCCTTTGCCACCCGCAGTCTCCGCCCGCGAAGGGGCTCCTAGTGTGTGGCAACCTTTCCTTCTCCACAGCTCCCTCCCACTGGTGCAGGTCCCGTCCCTATTCTTTTGTCTCTGTTTTTTCTTTTTTCTTTTGCCCTACCCAGGTACGTGGGGAGTTTTTTGCCTTTTGTGAGGTCTGAGGTCTTCTGCCATTGTTCAGTAGGTGTTCTGTAGGAGCTGTTCCACATGTAGATGTATTTCTGATGTATTTGTGGGGAGGAAGGTGATCTCCACGTCTTACTCTTCCGTCATCTTGAAGTTCCTCCGGTCACTTATTTTTAAATTTGTTTCTTTTAAAAAAAGCTCTCATGGAACGTTTAAAATATTTAAAAAACTGATAAATGCCATAAACATCTATGTAGCTGCCATCCAGTTTCAGCAACTATCAACTAACCACCAATAATGTTCCTTCTATACCCTCAGCCACTCCCCAACTCCTGTATTATTTTGAAGGAAATCCCAGATTCCATATTATTTTATTCATAATTTTTATGCCCTTTGAATGAATATTATTTAAGTACCAACCTCCCACTAAACATTTGCATTTTAACTCATTATGTTTCAAATTTCTTATCTTCCCCAATACCTTGACTTCTTTGTAGCCTCTTTCCTTTCCCACTGTCTGCCATTATCTGTCGTTCTGTTCCGGAGTCCTTGTATTGAGAGTCTTCATCAGTATTTCTCAAGAACTTTTCAGGAGTCATTGAATATTTGTTGCTGCTGAGGGAGAGAGCCAATATTTCTGTCTAAAAACAAATTATTATATTTATTATTAAAAATAAAAGATAATATTTTGAACTTTGTTTTTCTAGTCTGTCAACTGCATCTGTCTTTTCAAATATTGATTTGTCCATTGGTTTGCCCTTTGAATTATTTTTGGTGAATTTATCTCATTGCTTTGTTACACAGTTGGAAGAGTGTTGCCAGATTCCAGTTCTCTGAAGACTTCTGTTGTCTATTGTGGACTAATCCTGGGGTCAAATTTCAAGGTTCATTTGACATTCTGGTGGAAAATGTGTATTCTGGTAACTATGTCCTTTGAAAAACTGTGAGTTACAAATGATCAGAGAGAGAGAGAGAGAGCGACAGAAGGCATGACTTAAACGTTGATAAATTTATTACGGACTCAAGATACTTTTTATGTTAGAATTTTCTTCATAGTTTAAAATATTTAGATTAATGCCTATGAATGCACATTATATAATACATATATATAATTTGATAATACAAGTAATTGATTCCTCAAATAAGCTAGTTTTGTTAGTTTGTATTTTATCTATTTGGGAAACTTGAATAAAAAAGTATTACACTTTTACTCCCTTTTGATTTTCTCTGTATTGTATTTATATTTTTCTTAGTTTTTTTTTTTTTTTTTGGCGTGTTGGGCCTTTGTTGCTGAGCACGGGCTTTCTCTAGTTGCGGCGAGCGGGGCTACTCTTCCTTGTGGTGTGTGGGCTTCTCGTTGAGGTGGCTTCTCTTGTTGCAGAGCACAGGCTCTAGGTGTGCATGATTCAGTAGCTGTGGCTCCCGGGCTCTAGAGCACAGGCTTAGTCGCTGTGGTGCACGGGCTTAGTTGCTCCGTGGCATGTGGGATCTTCCTGGACCAGGGATCGAACCCATGTCCCCTGCACCAGTGGGCGGATTCTTAACCACTGTGCCACCAGGGAAGCCCTGTATTTTTCTTCTCTATGATTGTTTTTCCGTAAATTATATTAAGATTTTCTCTTTGAGTATTACATTGTTTATTCTTTTCTTCACATGTTGGTAATCCCCATCTGCATTCTTTCTCATTATTCAATCTTCACATAGATCCAAATTCAATATTTTCTAAATTCATATACTATGCATGGATTAATAATGAGGACTACTCTTTACCCATTTCAAACTCAACCAAATGATTAAATGTATTTTTGAGGAGCATATACTTTTCATACTAGGTTGAAAGTTCCTGGAGACCAGAATCTCAACCTTTTATATCAGTATCAATGTATCAACCTTTTGTGTCTGTATCAATGTATCAACATAAAATTAAATATGGTAGACTCTCCAAATATTTGTTGACTTAAAATCTAGTTAGGAAAAATCATGTTTTGCTACATGTTTCATGTACTTGCTGACTATAATATAAATAAATTCATCCGTGTTATGATCTTATGCATTATAAATATTTAAGACGTCAGCGACATTAATGGAGTTCTAAATAAAGCATAGAAAAGTTTAGCCACAATTCCACTATTCAATTCCAATTTTTAAAATGTAAATTTAAAAATTAAAACATTTTAAAAATAAATTGAAGATAATTGATTTACAATGTTGTGTTAGTTTCTGGTGTACAGCAAAGTGATTCAGTTATATATATATATATATATTCTTTTTCAGATTCTTTTCCATTATAGTTTATTACTATATTGAATATAGTTCCCTGTGCTATATAGTAGGACCTTGTTGTTTATCTATTTTATACATAGTAGTTTGTATCTGCTATACCCAAACTCCTAACTTATCCCTCCCCCTCCTTTCCCTTTTGGTAAGTTTGTTTTATATGTAAGCGAGTCTCTTTCTGTTTTATAAAGAAGTTCATTTGTAACACTTTTTTGGATTCCACATATAAGTGATATGATATTTCTCTTTGTCTGACTTATTTCACTTAGTATGATAATCTCTAACTCCATCCATGTTGCTGCAAATGGCATCATTTCATTCTTTTTTTAATGGCTGAGTACTATTACATTGTGTATATATGCCACAACTTGTTTATTCATTCATCTATATACAGGCACTTAGGTTGCTTCCATGTCTTGGCTATTATAAATAGTGCTGCTGTGAACATTGGGGTGCATGTATCTTTTTGAATTCGAGTTTTCTCCAGATATATGTAAGGGCAAATAATTTCTACACTGCTATAATTAGTGCCATAGATACTTTGTTTTAAAGATCAACTTTATTAAGGTATAACTCACATACAATAAAATGTACCCATTTTTGGTGTACATTTTGGAAAAGTTTCAAAAAGTTTTTCTTTTTCAAAAGAAAATTCTCAATATAATTTTGCAATGTTTTTTGGTCAATAATCTTTACATTTTGATTATATATACATATATTTAATTGAAAAAAGCTGTTAAAAGGTAAAAAATACTACTCTTTTTCTAGCTATTGATAAAAGTTTCCAGTCTTACTCTATGTACAATTTTTCTGACTAAGACTGGCCCTGGGTAAAATTTGGAAACAAGCAAAGATTTTGCTTTAAATTTCCTCTTGGAGTCCATTTCTGCTTCCTCCTCATTCCAAGGTGGCCTGTCATTACAAGCCGCACCTCTACCTCAGTTGTTTATCACTTTGGGACAAAAGTTTTTTACACTTTATACTCCTGATTTTGTATTTAATGTGCTAATGCCTTTAGTGGTAGAGATTTTCAGTCAAATATATAAATGTCCCTTAATCATGTGTTGTTTGAAGACTTATCCCTTCTATAAAGTTACCTCTGACAGTACATTTGGTCATTTCTAGATTTTCTCTGACTTGCAGGTATCCTGCAAGGAGTACATGAAAGGACAAAGCATCATGAGTGTGTGTGTGTGTGTGTGTGTGTGTGTGTGTGTGTGTGTGTATGTGTGTACCAACATGTGTTTTATTGCCTTGGAAAGAAGAGGTATCCTTCTCCAATATCTTGTGTGGGATGAGTTGGAGAGTTTTCTACTTTTCAAACTTTTATAAATTCTCTAGTCCTGACATATGCTGTTCTTTGCCTGGCTGGGTAGATAAAGTGTAAGCTTGAAGGGCTACGCTGGCAGAATGACCTTTCATTCTCCCAGGTGGATTGAATCAGATACTGCTTTCCTCAAACACTCAATCACAATTCTTAGTTACAGACTAGGTCACAGCCAAGCAGTCAGCCTTAGGGTATGGTCATGTTCAAGTTCAGCTCATTAGTACCAGCCCAGGCTAATGTCTTTTGTTTCTGTTCTCATAGTTCTGTTAGGAAAGTGCAGGATTTAGGCTACTTTGAAAAATTTAATCCCCCCTTCCCAAGTTTTTTACTGTGGAACAGCTAGAGAGGGATGGACTTTGGAATTAAACAGACCCATCTGTCTGTGTATACATTTCGTTCCTCCCTTCCTCCCTTCCTTCCTTCTTTCCTTCCATTTTTCCTTTCTTGTTTATTGTTTCATTTGTTTATTATTGAAAAGAGCATGGTACAATTTCAAACAAATTTAAGAGTATGTGATGGAAAGTAAGCAGTCCCTCTATCTCAAGTCTCTAAACTCCTTTCCTAAAGGCAGCCACACTTAGCATTTTCTTATGCGTCCCTCCGTAAAATTTCAGTTCATAATCAAACACATATTTGTATTTATACCCTTTAATTTATATCCTGTTAAAAAGCTCAGATGTACCTGGCTTATTTTCACTTGAAACGTGTCCAGAATATTGTTTCAAAACAGCACTTACAGATCTACCGCATTCTTTCTAAAGACCATGTTTGGCTACATAGTGTTCTATTGTATTGTACATACTTTGTTGAACCAGTCTCCTGTGGAGGGAACTTAAGTTGTTTCTAGTCAAAAAATTCTTTTTGGTTATTAAGGATGATACCACAGTGAGTGTTCATAGAGATACATGAGGATAATTATTGGAGACATTCCTGAAGTAGATTGCTATGTCTAACATTAAAATTTTAATAGTTATTGCCAAATTGTCCTTCAATGAAGTTTCATCAACTTATCCTCCCAGTAACAACATTTGAAAATGTTTGGTTTCAGACTATTAGTATCTAACTTTTCCAACTTTGCCTACAAATTCATTTTTCTTCAATAAATAAGAAGCACTCTCTCTTCCTTTCTCCATTCTCCTGCCACCTTTAATTTGTCTTATTTTTAATCACAGAATAAGATATTGAAGGTTATAACTTGTTAGAGTTAAGCATAAATTCCAAGCGTTGACTATGCAGTCATTCCTTATAAGGAAGAAAGAGGTGTTTCTCTGGGCCAACATTCAATTTCCATGCTTCAGTCCCTCTTTGCTTTAACTCTGCCCACATGCTGGTTATGTGGCAGTGTTAATTGGGCATTCTGCTTTTTGAATCTCATGTAGAGTGTACATCCAACTAGTTTACCACAAAATTTAAAACAAAAATGAAGACAGTGAACACAGCCATTAGAGTTGTTGTGAATCATTTGAGTTAAATGTAAATGCAGAAAGAAAACAGGAAAACTACTATTAAGTGCACCTTGCCCTTCTCAGTGGAATACAGTACAGATTTACAATGTTAATTTTTTCCACCATCTCTCTGTTTAAAAGCTGTGAGATTGAAATATGAATATGTCAGGTATTTAAATACTAATTTTACTTTAAAAAAATCTGTACTTTTTATTAAAATATCATTATGCATATTTTAAAGTTAAAACCATGCTATGTAAATGTAGAGTAAAATTCCCATTTATCGTCCACTGAATGTGAGGGAAATTGGATTTGTCAGGAAGCTGATTGATATCTCGAAGTGTTTTGTTTTCAGTGACTGGCACTGCCGAGCTACAACCATCTATCATCTAACAGGTAATTAGTCAGATTTCTCATCATGAGCCTTCAATCCTGCTGTTTTATTGTTGAAATACCACAAACCAGTAGGCAATCTGAATGCAGATAAAGTTCTCTGTCATGATCTTAAGGACAAAGACAACATTTTGCAATTCAGCAGTAGTGAGTTTGAATAAAAGTCACTGAAATGTAAGTTTGGGTCTTATAAGAAAATAAACATAATAAAAAATATAACTTGATACCCTACTTGTCCTCTAAAGTGACAACTGAGAAACTGGCTATTTACAAAGCCACTTAATGTTCTAAAATGAACTTACTTTATTATAATATTTTATAAGTAGAAAGTTAAGTGGAAGAACATTGATCACATGAAAATTAAAGTTAGATAAAATAGATGAACCAGGTCCTGAATAGCTTTCATCCATTTTCTAAAATATTTTAGATGGTGGATAAAAATAATCTGTAATTAATAGTAGCTAATCATATGAAAAGTTTATTCCTTTTAAAATATTTTTATAAGGAAGTTTAGAAATTAAAATAACTGGAAACTCTAAAGATGAATTATTTGATCACTCTTGCATTGCTTTGTACTAAACAAGCTTGCTTCTGAAATTTTTGCTAAGATACTTTTGGGGCCTTCTATGGTTTATAGGTTTCAGACAATTGATTCACATTATTGGATCCCAACAAGGTTGATAACTTTATACCATTAAATATTATTTTCTTGACTTAATTCAGAATTGTTTATTATCTTTCAGAAAAATGGATCTCAAAATACTTCAGCTTTCCAAAAAGTCACAGATACCATAGTCATTACTTCTTAATGAAGTGTGCATATAATGTGTCTCCTTTCAAACATTTTGTGTGGAAATGAATATATTTACATGCTTTCTCAAACCTTTGTTAAATAATCATTTCCTTTATGCCACAAAGTAATGTATATGCAGCATGTGTACATTAAAATTTATTAGATAAGCAATGTTTTAATTCAATTACATAGTCATATTTTCTGGTAAATAATAGATTTTACCAGAGAGAAAATTTTTACATAATTGAGTTTGATTTTAAAATATAAACTAAACTTTAGTTTTGTATGCAGATTAAACACATACTTTACAAACGTAGTATATAATGTGGACATTTCTATGCAATAGGTAGAATATAATATCATATATTATCAAGTTGTTTAGACTTATTTAAAATATGGCACTATAATTTTTTTGTGTTATCTTTATTAAAAATACAGCAATTTATACACATATCTTTGTGTTTCCTTAAATAGCATAAGCTTTTTTTTTTTTTTTTTTTTTTTTCGGTACGTGGGCTTCTCACTGTTGTGGCCTCTCCCGTTGCAGAGCACAGGCTCCGGACGCGCAGGCCCAGCGGCCCTGGCTCCCGGGCCCAGCCGCTCCGCGGCACGTGGGATCTTCCCGGACCGGGGCGGGAACCCGCGCTGCGCCACCGGGAAGCCCAAATAGCATAACCTTTGGTTCTACCATGAATATCTCATAAAACCTTTTCATATGAAAACAAATACCAATTTATTATAAATCATGATTTCTTTCAATATCTTAATGCAATGTAAAAAAATACTCTTGTAGGTATTATCACACGAGAATAAAAAGTTGAGAGTAATTATCATTAAATAAGTAATCTTTATTTTTTTAAGATTTTTTTTTTGATGTGGACCTTTTTTAAAATTAATTAATTTATTTTTATATTTATTTTTGGCTGTGCTGGGTCTTCATTTCTGTGCGAGGGCTTTCTCTAGTTGCGGCAAGCGGGGGCCACTCTTCATCGCGGTGCACGGGGCTCTCACTATCGCGGCCTTTCTTGTTGCGGAGCACAGGCTCCAGATGCACAGGCTCAGTAGTTGTGGCTCACGGGCCCAGTTGCTCCGCGGCATGTGGGATCTTTCCAGACCAGGGCTCGAACCCATGTCCCCTGCATTGGCAGGCAGATTCTCAACCACTGCGCTACCAGGGAAGCCCTAAATAAGTGATCTTGTTAGACAGATAAATAGAACATTACATACAATGTTGCTCAATATAGATCTGTATTATCACACAAAATGCAGAGTTACTAGCTCCCGGAGAATTTTATTTAAATATTTTTATGCAACAGCGAATAAACACACACTGAAAACTTAAGTCAAACTTCTAGGCTCTTACAGGCATCAAAATGGAGCGCACACATCCTGTTGGGGGAAGAGCATGTAGTTAGGGTTCTAATAAATGCAAAAACGCAGGAGTAAGAGCATACCTGATGGTTCCTGGAATAGCAAAGAGGCCAGGTAACTGGGGGAGAGTGAGCCAGGACAAACTAGTAGGAGACGAGTTCAGAAGTGGGGTGATTTTGTAGGCAGGGCTTGTAGCTGTTGTGAGAACTTTGGTTTTGCCTCTGAATGAGGGGGAGCCACTGCAGGGTTTCAAGCAGAAGAGTGACATGGTCTGCTCTATGTTTTAATAGGATCTTACTGCTGCTGTGTGGAAAACAGACTGAAAGGACAAAGGTGGAAGCAGGCAAATCAGTTTGGAGGCTACTGGAATTATCCAGATGAGAGTGATTGTAGCTGTGACCAGTGCTGGGGTGGTCGATGTGGTAAGAGTTTGGATGCTGAAAGTATGTAGTTGGAAGATAGGGCAACCAGAATTTCCTAACAGATAGAATGTGGGTTGAGAGTGACAGAAAGGCATCCGAGAGGATTCTGAGAGGATCAGCAAGGAGAGTAGAAAGAGTGACTGGGTTGGGGAGAAGTCAGGAGTACAGGTTTTGACACAGTAGCTCTGAGATGTCTGTTAGACATCCCTTTAGGGAAGCCAAGTAGGCAGTTTGATATGCAAATCTGGAGTTTGGTGGTAAGGTCCAACTCAGAGACATAAACTTGAGAGGTGTTTGTGTGTGAATGGTATTTAAAGTCATGAGTTGGAGAGATCCCCAGGAATTCCAGAATTTGGAATAATGTTCAAAAATTAAGAAGAATAAGGTAGATTATAGCATCTGATAATACTAATAAGCCAACACGTATAGAGTTTATGCCATGTATCAAGCACTGCTCTAAAGGATTTGCATTTAAGTCTTATAAAACCCTATGAGTTAAAAAAATCTACAAACAATAAATGCTGGAGAGGGTGTGGAGAAAAGGGAACCCTCTTGCACTGTTGGTGGGAATGTAAATTGATACAGCCCCTATGGAGAACGGTATGGAGTTTCCTTAAAAAACTAAAAATGGAACTGCCATACGACCCAGCAATCCCACTACTGGGCATATACCCTGAGAAAACCATAATTCAAAAAGAGTCATGTACCACAATGTTCATTGCAGCTCTATTTACAATAGCCAGGACATGGAAGCAACCTAAGTGTCCATCCACAGATGAATGGATAAAGAAGATGTGGCACATATATACAATGGAATATTCCTCAGCCATAAGAAGAAACGAAATTGAGTTATTTGTAGTGAGGTGGATGGACCTAGAGTCTGTCATACAGAGTGAAGTCAGAAAGAGAAAAACAAATACCGTATGCTAACACATATATATGGAATCTGAAAAAAAAAAATAGTTCTGAAGAACCTAGGGGCAGACAGGAATAAAGATGCAGATGTAGAGAATGGACTTGAGGACACGGGGAGGGGAAAGGTAAGCTGGGACGAAGTGAGAGAGTGGCATGGACATATATACACTACCAAACATAAAATATATAGCTAGTGGGAAGCAGCTGCATAGCACAGGGAGATCAGCTTGGTGCTGTGTGACCACCTAGAGGGGTGGGATAGGGAGGGTGGGAGGGAGACGCAAGAGGGAGTAGATATGGGGATATATGTATACGTATGGCTGATTCACTTTGTTATACAGCAGAACCTAACACACCATTGAAAAGCAATTATACTCCAATAAAGATGTTACAAAAACCCCAAAAAACCCTAAGAGGGAGGTAATATTGTTATCCCCACCTTCCAGATGGGAAAATTGAAGCAGGAAGGAGATTAAGTTACTTGTCTGAGGTCGCACAGGTGATAAAGGGGTTGAGTTGGGGTTTGACCCTAGGCTGTCTGTTTTTAACCACAGACAGATGAAAGTAAGTTGCACAATAACGTTATCAACGTAATATAAATATAAAGGCTTTAATCACAGTCATTTATTTCTGCATGTGAACATATATGAAAATAATTGCAAAGGAAAGATCTGGATGTATACATGTCAAATAGGAGTTAAAGGTTCGGGGTAGCTCAAGGAGACTTTAAATTCATTAGTAGTAATAGTTAACATCTTTTGGGAATGCAGAACTACTTGGGTATATGCTTCAGTTTCTTGGTACCAAAATAGTGTTTATTCCTACCTTCTTTATCACTCTTGAACCTACGTAAATTCTTACTTGAAAAGCCTTCTTTGACATAAGTTAGAAAAATAATACTTAAGGATACTAATTTAGATCAGACACTATTAAACTAATATATCCCACACTTTTAATGCAATTTTAGTGCAAGAAAATTTCATTAAAACAAAATTTGTCATGGATGGGCTTTAGCCTATATAAAGTAATGTGGCATCACTTATTGCCCACTCACAAATTTGGATTCATAGTACCTGCCTAAGATATAAAGAATTTTCACAAACTGAGTTTTGGATTTTACTCCAATATGCTCTGTTATGCTAGTACTTTAAGTATCTTGTGAAGGGAAATACTAATTCAATCAAAGTATACTCTACTGCTTAAAAAACTTGCCCATGCAAATATCCTTGATTATTAATTCATTGAATCATAAATAAAATATAAGTTAAATTAATTTTGACTTTGCATTTGGTTTCATCTTAAGGCCACATTCTGCCCTTTTGCATACCAGCTGATCTTTCTGGAAAAAGGTTTGCAGCTGTTTCCATAACCAGTGCTATAATGACTCACCTGCCAGACCTGTGCTGTGCTCCTTGTGAAAGCCCCATGGCAGGATATTGATTTCTTTAAAGGCTATTAACATTCTCAGTGATGGGGGTGTAAAGGATAAAGCAGAGGGAGACAGGAAGAAGAAACCTTAGAAACGTTCAGTTAGGTCTTCAAAATGGGAATACATCAAGAAGTTAATCTGCTAGTTATCTGACCTCTACACCTTTGTAGAATGCAAGCCTGATCTGAAAAATCGCTTTGTAGCAAAGTTTCTATGAAATCTGGCATCTTCTGCTTCAGGCTAGAGCTACTAGGCGCTGTTTCTCACTACCATTTTCCATCCAGTGAGATTTTTTTTGTAGTAAAATGCCTCATGAATGTTCTTACATTTGGAAAAGAAGATCGTTAGAGCTTGTTTTAGCAAATGGACATGATACAGTATGGTTACCATCTCTCATTTCTAAATTCACTAATTAGGTAAGCATTTATTTAATGTGAATGCTAAGCACTAGGCTTGATGCTGGGTATGCAAAGGTGAATAAGTCCAGATCCTACCATCAAGGCAACCTGGGCTGAGAGGGGAGAAACACAACATATATGGCCACATATTAAAATGTGATAAATACTATCCTAGCATATGAACTAAGAAAGAAAATCTCTAAAGGTAGTGATGACTAATTCCCCTTTGGGTGGGCAGCACAGTTGGAAGGTTTCAAAAAAGGAGCTGACATTTGAGCTAAGCTTTGAGCCCATAGAGGTTTGAAGTGTGGGGATGATCAGAGCTGTGTATGAATGCTACAGATGTAGCCATCTGTGTAGGAAAGATGGCTGTGACTGTTGTGTTGAGGAGGAATGAAGTGGTTGAGAGATTGAAGCGTGTGGCTACTGTAATGTTCTAGTTAAGAGACAACGTAGGGCTGGATTTGGGCAGTGTAGAGGGAGGAAGGCATGAATAGGAGATTTTGGAGGTACATCTCATGGGACATGGTGAAGAGTTGATGGTGGTGGTTGAAGAATGAGGGAAGGTGGAGAAGGGAGAACTGAGATTTAGTCTCAAGAACCTAGTATATGGGGCGAGGGAAGGGTAAGCTGTGACAAAGCGAGAGAGTGGCATGCACATATATACACTACCAAACGTAAAATAGCTAGCTAGTGGGAAGCAGCCACATAGCACAGGGAGATCAGCTCGGCGCTTTGTGACCACCTAGAGGGGTGGGATAGGGAGGGTGGGAGGGAGGGAGACGCAAGATGGAAGAGATACGGGAACATATGTATATGTATAACTGATACACTTTGTTATAAAGCAGAAACTAACACACCATTGTAAAGCAATTATACTCCAATAAAGATGTAAAAAAAAAAAAAAAAAAAGAAAAAAATCTAATAACTGATACACTTTGTTATAAAGCAGAAACTAACACACCATTGTAAAGCAATTATACTCCAATAAAGATGTAAAAAAAAAAAAAAGAAAAGAAAAGAATCTAGTATAGATTACCAGAAGGGGAGAGGAGCTATTGAAGGGAGAGATTATAGGTTCAGTTTTGTGCACATAGAGTTTGGATTTTCAGCAGATTATTTAAATGGAAATATCATGCAGGAGGTTCTGCAGATGGGTCTGGAGCTCAGGAGGGAAGGGCCAGTTCTGGAATTGTTTATATTAGGACTCATCAGTATACAGGTGATGGCTGAAACTTTATTGGCTGGCGTTCCTGAGAAAGTGGCTCTTTTTGATTCCTTCTCTAAGCCTCATTTTCTCAGGCTCCGTTCCTCATGTTCAGTAAATATGTTCCCATCAGTAAAAATGTAATAGTAATAGCACCTACACTATGAGTTTTCGACGAGAAAATGGATAAGGCAGAGAATATAAAGCGTTGTGCCTGAAACCTAGTAAGGGCTCAATCCATGTTAGTGATTATTGTAGTTGTTAGTTTTATTTGCTTAATAGCAGAGGCAGTAGAGGGCTGGGCATGGTGAGTGTAATGCACTCCTACAAGACATGTAGAGAGGATAGGCATGAGAGAAATGGGAAAATCCATAAGGAGGGAAGCTTGTTTTTTACATAGATGGAGAAAATGATATATTTATAAGTTTATGTAGATGAGGAGAGATATTAAAGACACCAAAGAGAGATGGAAAAAATCTTGGAGCTTGGGTCAGGCAGCTTAGTGGACATGTTCCTAAATTCTCACCTGGGCTCTAGCATTCATGGTTGAGGGCTTGGAGGTTCAGAAACACCTTCAGTGGGAAATGAGAAAAGAGGCTGTCCTGGTTGTGGGGGTAAGGGTGTCTTTTGTTGATTAGTCCCTAAGGTCCTACTGATTTTACCGGAACCTAGATTTGCTTCTTCATCAATTAATACCTTAGTTCATTCCTATAATATCAGACTCTCTAGTCATGCCCTACATGCCAGTCCAGTCTCTAAATTGCCAATTAGTCTTATCTTAAAATGCACATATGCTGATACATCCCTAGTTAAACCTTTCCCGTCTCCGCATTTCCTTTAGGAAGATCTTGATTCCTTAATATGTTTCTTTATTCTTACCCACTTCTCTAATATGCCTAAGATTCCCGTAATTCTGGACTATGATATGTCTCTTTCATTAGGCTGACCATATACCGTATTGTCCAAAAGAGAACACTTTTGAGAGTAAAAGAGGATGCTACTAAACAATTATGTCCGGACAACAGGCAAAAACTGGATCACAGTGTCTATCATCCCCCTGATCTTTCACATTTGTGTCTTATTTGTGTCTACTGCTCATTTTGCTTGAAATACCCCCTCTGTCATTAATCCCATTCTCTCCCTGGTGAAATTTTACCCATCCTTCAAAACCCAATTCAACTGCCAAGTGCCAGAGGTAATCAATTCCCTCTGATTTCCCTGGCTGGCTCGATTAACCATTTCCTCCTCTATGCTTTTATAGCAGATTTTATGTACCCCTGCTTTATCATGTTGTTGTGTAACTTGTTTGCTTTTATATCTGCCCTTTTCATTATACTGTGAGCTCCCCAAATCCAGAATATTGGTGTATATACTTGGCACCTGCTACACTGCCAGGCCCATAGAAGTCATTCAATCATAAAATCACATATTCCTTGGAATTGTCATTATTATGTATGTCAGTTTCCTTATTAGATTATAAACTCATGGAGTCTTTGGTTGCTTCCAATTTATCTTTCTATCCACTTTAGTACTAGCACATTTTTCTTGTAAATAGTGGGTCCTGAGCTGTATTTGGTAAACAGAAGAATAAAAAGACACTGAAAAATACACTTAAGTTTCAGGTTATTAGTGTATAATTCTAAAAACCTGTCCTTGAAGGAATATAGTACCTTACAGAATCCTCTCTTGTTAAATGATTTCCAACCTAAATTTTCAGCCTTGAGTTAATTTTCCAAAGAGATTATTTTATGGGTAATGGTGATTTAAAGCTCAAAATATGTTTAATGCTTGGGCAAGCAAATCCTTTTAACATCAGTTGAATTTAAATGTGCGATTTCTTCTTATTTCACTCTCTGCGTACAAAGTAGGGCAACCTCTATCCTAGGAGTGATCCAAATTCCTGAGCTGGGCTTTATTGGTTGTGTAGGGAGGGGTCATGAGAGCTTTGTGTGAAACAATTGAGGATTTATGATATTCATATGGGAAGAACAGATGATGTTTTGTGAACAACAGGCATTATTAGTTGCTTTCCACAAAATGTCTTCCAGGGAGAAGCCAGAAAGAAGCCCTTGCCTTCTGATGGGAGAGACAAACTGCTCGGGGATCTGCCTGAACATTTTGGGAGCTTCCAAATGTTCTCTGATGGTCTTTGCAGGGTTAGCCTTTTAGCTAGTCTACTCTCTACTAGTTGGCATATTATTGAGATAAAATAAAAAACCCGAGGCTGGATTTTTATTTTGAAGTAGTTACTGCCGGAATCTTCAAACTATTTAAACTAGTTGTTAAGTGACACTATTATTTGAAGTAATTGAGGCTGTCAAAGGCTGCAGCTGTCCCGACCATAAGCAGTTACCACTCTGAGGTGTCAGAGACCAGGGGAATTGAGATTTTTATTATTGGTTTTATTTTTAGCTGGTGTCAGTCAGTCATGCTGACTGAGGGCTGACACTAAAGCCAGCATATAATGAGATGTCATGATTTGGTACTTTTATGCATTCACCTTGGGGCAGTCATCATACCAAGTGAACAGCTCACAGCATCTCTTCCTATGGCTCCTACTGCCATCTCTGGCTCCCGCTGTTCCTGCAGTCATTTTTCGCCCTCTCCTGCCAGCACCGTCTCTAGCCAGGGTTTTCCACCTCACTTTTCCCTGCCATTGCTGATGGCTCCTGGCTCCTGGTGGCTCAGCTAATGTCTGAAGCTAAAGGCTGCTCTCTCATTGAAGTGTCATTTCCCAGAGTGTAGCAGAGAGCTGTGCACGGACTACTGTGAAAAGATGCACCCGCCTTCTGCTCCTGTCGCCACTTGCAGACAAGAGAGGTGCAGCCCATTACAGCTGGTCAGATGGGCACTCAATGAACTGCGGTGTCCAGCTGTAGGGCAATCTTTTAAGCATCAAGATACTTTTAAGACTTTTTAAAACTGCTACCTATTATTATTCTATGTAAGTCCCAATTGAAATGATTTCTAGTTTCTTATTTTGTGCTTCGAAGGTTGGCAATAGAATATTTCTTATGAAAATCATTACAATAAGAAAATAAATGTGGGGCTTCCCTGGTGGTGCGGTGGTTAAGAATCCGCCTGCCAATGCAGGGGACATGGATTTGATCCCTGGCCCGGGGAAGATCCCACATGCCCCAGAGCAACTAAGCCTGTACACCACAACTACTGAGCCTGCGCTGTAGAGCCCGTGAGCCACAGCTACTGAGCCCGCGCACCACAACTACTGAAGCTCATGTGCCTAGAGCCCGTGCTCCGCAACAAGAGAAGCCACCGCAATGAGAAGCCCGCACACTGCAACAAAGAGTAGCCCCTGCTCGCTGCAACTAGAGAAAGCCCGTGCTCAACAATGAAGACCCAACGCCACCCAAAAAAAAAAAAAAAAAAATGTGATAGTGCCGAAGGACATTTTCTTGTCCATCAGTAGCAGAATTAACAAATAGTTTTTGGTGACTGCAAACACTCAGAAACTTATTACCCTTTCTCATCTCTCTTTTTTTATTTTTTGCGGTAGGCCTCTTGCATTGCAGAGCACAGGCTCTGGACGCGCAGGCTCAGCGGCCATGGCTCACGGGCTCAGCTGCTCCACGGCACGTGGGGTCTTCCTGGACTGGGGCACGA
Organism: Lipotes vexillifer; assembly: GCF_000442215.2. Classification (NCBI taxonomy): domain Eukaryota; kingdom Metazoa; phylum Chordata; class Mammalia; order Artiodactyla; family Lipotidae; genus Lipotes; species Lipotes vexillifer. The sequence goes on from NW_006782180.1 coordinate 376,424, forward strand.
ACCCGTGTCCCCTGCATCAGTAGGTGGACTCTCAACCACTGTGCCACCAGGGAAGCCCTCTCTCATCTCTTTTTAAGCACAGCTCATAGAATACTTTACACTTTGCATTGTACCTTGATATTTTTCACTTAGCAACACATTTGAAGATTTTTTTCCTATCAGTACATACAGATCTGCCTGTTCTTTTTAATGGCTCATGCCATTTTAATTAGTTGAATTACCAATTAGCATATTACTCCATTAAATAATTATGCAACAACAAAGGCTGATAAATCAGTAATCAACAACCAAGACATAAACTATAAATTTTGGTAGACTTTTCCAGTGTAGAAGAGGCTTTTTAGGCTGCAAGCCCTATTTTTAGCAAACATGACTTCACACATATAGTTCATCCTCACAAAATGGCAAAAAATAACTATCTAATTTATTCAATTTTTCAGTGACTGGCACCTTCGCTGTTTATTTCTTTCCACAAATAGGGGAACTAAAATTCTGGTGTATTATTCAATTAAACCAAAGAAACACAGCAAGTGGTATCCAAGCTGGGATTACAGTTCAGGGGCTCTCCTGGTTTCACGGACTGCTTATTAAGTCATGTTTCAATTAGTGCATCATTTCATATTCCCTGGTGTCTCATGCAAATGCAAAATGTTTAAGTTAAGGAGATTATGTTTTTAAGAACTCCAAATTGCATTTGAGCATAAATTCCAGGAAGCTGACTCACCGTCAGAACAAAAAAGGATTTTATAAGAAGAGTGTCTTGCAGTTAGGTATCTAGGGTCAGAATGACTGCATTTTGTCCCTCTTTCCTGAGAGTATTTGGAAGTGGCTCTGAGGCCCAGATGCATAGCTCAATTTGTGAAAAATTCAACTATGGGCTTGGAGTGTGCTCAGATTTAAAGGCAATATGTTTTTGTCTTTTTCCATTATTCTTTGTTGTACTAGTTAGATGAACCTTTCTATAACCACAGAATCTAAGTCAAGCCATGTGCGTAGCAGGGACCTCGTAAATACTTTATCAAATTGACTTTTTGTTTGACTTACTTCTGCTTGCAAGTTTCTGTTCTTAAGGTTTTATCTACTCAACATCTGTTGGTACATTTGCTGAAAACATTATATAAAAGCATACTATTTCAAGACTAAGATGCTTAATATTTAAATCAATAAAAATATGATAAATATTTCATGATTGACATGACAGTGCATAGAGAAATATTAGTATGAGCTTACCAGAATTTGTTTAGCTACTGATTTAAACAAGTGAAAAACAGAGACATGTGGTGGGAAAGATTTTCTATTGCATCCACATGCAATATACATACACATAATATATGATGTAGTCTTGTAAATCTGAAAAGTACACACTATGCTAATGCTCAATTTTATAATTTCTTTTAAAAATAATTATACTCTACTGCTAAGGGCAGAAAGATACTAAAATCAGTTTTCTATGCTTTCCTAGTTATGGGATGCAAACCAGCATGCCCACATACCCAATAGTTACCATATATTAGAGAACAAGCCCATAGCTTTCAGATACTAGATAAAACACACACACACACACACACACACACACGCACACGCACACGCACACACACACACACACACACGCACAGAATCTTTTTCCTTTTAAAAACAATGACAACAACCAAGTAGCATTATTATTGATATTTCAACTTGTCAACCACTGGAATACTTTGTTTATTAAAAACAAATCACTTTTTCATAAAACAAGTGATGTATTTTTGTTACTGTGAGTAATCTAGGGGTCTGCTTTACTTTTCTTATAGGGAAAAAATAACTTTATTTAATTCCTGAGTCAACTCTGCAAATAGGCTAAATAACATCAAAAAAACCCCTCATCACATTAATAGCATCATATAATTTTCTTGGTGAATTTTATTGTCATTACAACAGTGAATTTTAGTATAATATGTTAAAGAACATCTTAAATAAAATTGAGCCTTGCTCCTGCCAAACAACTATTTCCTGATCAGAATTAATTGCTTTATACTTTTCTAATTAATCAAGAAAAATATTTTAGAAACACCAAACAAGATACATACATCACACTTTTTTTTTTTAACATCTTTATTGGGGTATAATTGCTTTACAATCACACTTATTCTTTTAACACTGATATTCTCTACTGAGTAAGATTTAGACAAAGAGGACATCTCTTTCATTACGGGTGCAGAGAGACACTGAGTGTGATAATAATGTGGTGAATTTTAATATTACACGGTTTTGAAAGAAAGAGGTAAGTTACTGTGTGTTTTGTACCTAAACATGCTATTCATTAACAAACTATTTATAACATGATACATTTTTTTCCAAACTGGTGCAGTGGGAATAACTATTTGTCAGGGTTAACTACCGAGAGCAGAATCCAGTGAACAGACTTTAGATTGAGCTTCCAGGAACACCTATAAGAGCCATACTCCTGAACTGGGCTGCCAAGGGAGTTGCCGATGTTGCCCTGACCATGTTTAACTGGGAAGCTGCAATGGAACCACCCAGCTCCATGCTGCCTCTGATCCAGTTTCCACTGGCAATGGATGCCTCATGTCACTTATCCCCCATTTACTTCAGATCCAAATTCTAGTCCTGCATGAATACATCTGATGGCAGAACGTAACATCTAGAAAGCTAACTGCCAGGGAGTCTGAGAAGTTCAGCTTTTAACTTTCTAGCCTTTGTAGCACACAAAGACACATTAGGAGGAGACTGGAAAAGATATTCAGCAAAGCAATTTACATAATATGCCATAGAAAAGAACAGTAGCATATAGAGAACAGTAGCACAAAGGAAAGCATAAGTTAAATAACTATTAAAAGCTTAAATCATGGCAGATGTAGTTCTTTAGTTTTATAATTTCATATTCAGGATATTGATTCCTATTCACCATTCTCTTTGTTCTTGCATAGAAGTTCAAGTCCCCAATCCTTTTTTTTTTTTTTTTTTCGGTAC
>NW_006782180.1:379483-384383 GCF_000442215.2 Lipotes vexillifer
TACGCGGGCCTCTCACTGTTGTGGCCTCTGCCGTTGCAGAGCACAGGCTCCGGACTCACAGGCTCAGCGGCCATGGCTCACGGGCCCAGCCGCTCCGCGGCATGTGGGATCCTCCCGGACCGGGGCATGAACCCATGTCCCCTACATCGGCAGGCAGACTCTCAACCACTGAGCCACCAGGGAAGCCCCCAGTCCTTTTTTTGATATTTGAAATTTCCCAAAGCTGACTTTTCCATAACCTTTCAACATATTTACCCTCATGACTCATTAACACCAATCCTTTTTTTCACTCCCCTACACCTACAATGTACAGCCATACTTCCATACTCACCCAGTAATGTCTACTTTGGAATTTTCTCTTCCTTTCTTTTTCTGAACTCATTTAATTCTTATCCAGCTCTCAAAGGTCAACACAAATTTTATTTTCTCAGTGCAGACCTTGTCAGCATCCGTTTCACAAATAGTCTTTGTGTTTTTTTTAAAGCATAAAATGATTAGGAAGTGATATTTTTAATATTTGTTTTGTAAATGATTAATCGAAGTATAATTGACTTAAAATGAACTGCACATATTTTAAATGTACATTTTGATGTTTTGATATATGGTTACACCATTGAAATCAAAATTTCCTCCTGCCCTTTTTTCCATTTTTTTTTTTACTGTGGTAAAATACACATAAGACTTACTGTCATAACCCTTTTGTGTGTACAATTCAGTCTTATTAGATACATTCGTATTGTTGTATAACAACGATACTTTCTTAACTGTCCTTGTAATGGCACTAGCTCTCCATATGCTACAAGTTATCCTGCTTTCTGTATTGGCACGTTAGACTTCTTGGTCATTTGACTCTGGCTGTCTGGATAAAAATCAGGCGTTCATAGAATCACAGAAAGGCTGAATACTAGGCTAGAAAGTGAATGAAAAACAAGGGTTAGGCAACTTACACCACAGCAAATATTAAAGTGGAGGGACAGTCCTTCCCATGTTCTCCCTATGCTTCAGGGAGATTTGAACTCCAGTAATCTCTATATTGTTAAGTCACCTGTTCAGGATTTGAAGTCCCATATGTGAGGCTGTGTTTCTGATTGGAGAACCCAAGTCAAGCATACAGTCGCTGGCAGGACAGGGGCAGGGAGGGGGACTGTTCTGCTTCCATGGGCTTCCATGGTGGGAGGGGTCCCTACCTTAAAGACTACACACAATAGGGGATTCCCCAGATGGGGGTTTTATCAACTGTTCATGCATCTCCCAACTCTCTAATGTGATTATAAGGCCTTGCCTTGTGTATCTCTCATTTTCCTATAATTGGAAAATTTCTAAATATATTGCAGTTGTCCATATACATTTTAAAAATTAATTTAAATAGCAAGATATTACTCTTACATTTCTCAGAGGTTATGTTCAACTAGTACTCACTAGTTCATTTGGTATAAATAAATAAATAAAAATATAAATAAATGGGTGAATGGGGCAGTAAACCCAAGATTGCTGAATGTCTACTTCTATGTCCAATCTCATTTATGAGCATATTTGGTTCATGCCAAATGGTTTTGAACAGGACCAAATATCAAGGACCTTTTGCCATGAACCAAATGTCTCCATGGATGTTTTGGACAGGACCAAAATGTCCTGCAAATATCAAGGACCTTTGGTCTTGGACCAAAATTCTTATGGAAATTTTGGGCAGGACCAAATATCAAGGACCTTTTGGCATGGACCAAATGTCTGCTAACCAAGTGTGTGCTATCTGTGAATATAGATACTTTTATTTCTTCCTTTCCAGTTTGAATGTCTTTTATTTCTTTTTCTTGCCTAATTGCTCTGCTAGAATTTCCAGGACTATGTTGAATAGAAATGGTGAAAGCAGCCATCCTTGTCCTGTTCTTGATCTCAAGGAAACACTTTCCATCTTTCACCATTGAGTGTGATGTTAGCTACACAGAATTTTTGCAGTTTAGAATATTCCATCCACTTTTACCCCTGCTGCCACGTTTTGAGTATTCTTTTAATTTTTTAAAATTTTCTATTATTGCTTTTTAAAAACTCAAGCTAGTCACAGGCTAGTTCTCTGTTCTGTCCTTTCCAAAACTATCATATTCATTTCTATCATTTTCATCTGTGTATCCATATCCTCTTTATGCTAGGGGAGCTTTCTTAATTTTGTTCTACACATTACTGATCCCATTTTTTTAAATTATTGGTTCAGTTCTGTTCTTCCCCCAGTATGAATTTTTATTTTGTCATTGCACTTTAATTTCCTTGTATTCAGTCCGTATTGTCCATATTGTCTTTTTTCTTGGCTTGTTCTCTTATTATGATCTTCTGTCTCTTTTCCATAAAGGCCACATCTTTTCACATTTCATTTTACATTTACATTACAAGTACAAAAAACCAACCTGTATTTACATACGTTGACATACATGAGAATGTCAAGCAATTTTATAAAATTTTGTCTTGAGTACTAAAATACAGCTTTCTATTTCCCTCTGTATCTCTTTTTATATTTACAGCTGTTTTAAAATATATGTGTATAATTTTTTTACTAATACTGGTCCTTCCTATTTAACTTTAAACTTAATGCAGAGGCCATGTCTAATTTATATTCCATTCTATGTCCAGTGCATCACACAGTGCTTATTACGTAGAACAGTTTCAAAAAATATTTGTTGAACAAATGAGTAAATAAATAGTTTTAGAATTATCTCTATCTTTCCCTTATTCATTATGTTTCTCAGAGACATCAGGTTGAACTTGTACATGTATTTGTTTATCAATATGACAAGATCTAGCTACATTTAAGATTTTAAACACAGATAGGCCTGGACCTACTCTTGTCTATGTGAATAGTAGTTGAATGTTTTTTCAGATCTGAAGTCAGAAGGTAAGTTGGCATTCTATTCCAATTTCTAGCAGAATATTTCCATATACAATTCTGCCCTCATTAGGGTGCCTTCTTATCCCTCTTCCATTTGATCTTAACACCCTGTACTAATGGAATGTATTTAAAAACTACAAATTCCAGCATGCACTGCTACCTGGCTTTAGCTTGCGCACATCCCAAGATGCTACTTGCCACTACCCATCCTTTTAGATGGTCTGTAAGTGGATGTGGTGTGCAAATCTGAGGAGTAGTGATGGGGATGAGTTTCTGTGTGTATGCATGTTTAAAATATTTTTCTAGCTAACAAAAAATGAAGCATCTTAAACTTGTATAATAAAGAAATTAATACATGGTATCCAGGCTGCTACAAATTGTGAATGTCTAAGTTAGAGAATAATCAATATACCCCCCTTTTAAAAAGTAGTCTGTCCGCCTGCCGATGCAGGGGACACGGGTTCGTGCCCCGGTCCGGGAAGATCCTACATGCCGTGGAGCGGCTGGGCCCGTGAGCCATGGCCGCTGAGCCTGCGCATCCGGAGCCTGTGCTCCGCAACGGGAGAGGCCACAACAGTGAGAGGCCCGCATACCGCAAAAAATGAATGAATGAAGGAGTGAGTCTTCTTAAGTCACACTTACCCTTCTTCCCTACCAGCTCCAACACACCTGAAACTGATCTCTCCCAAGCCAATAAAAAAAAAAAAAAAAAAAAAAAAGTAGTCTGTATTTACTGAGGTGAAATCTAGATTGTTAAAAAAATCAGGACAGTTATATTCCTTTCATAGTTCATGGGTTTTTCACCCTAATTTTGATATTAGGTGTTTTTTATTCAGTCTCAATTGTCAGCTGTGGTGTGGGATTTGGTGTTTTTTCCTGTATATTTTAGTAGGAAGTAGGAAAACTTGTATAGGTGACTCTTTTCTAGATGTCATTCTAAATTGAAGATTCCTGAATTCTGTTTTCAAATTGATAGCTGGGTACTACCTGAAAGAATAGTAAATTCACAGAGTCTTCCAAATCTTTTTTTCAAACAAAATGTGGTGATATCACCAGATAATGATCAATGAGGTAACTGGAGGCTCTCAGGAATTAAAGTGTGAAACCATGGGCCAGAATATAAGTGAAAAATTATAAATATTCTTCATACTGGGTCTGGTTAACTGTTAACAAGACACCATTCTACCAAAAGTTCCTAAAGGGTCTCTGCTAATTATGGACCAGTATATCTCACCCTCCTAATGGATAGCCAGTAACATCTGTAGTTAAAGGTAGGTTTTCTGAACAAATATCTTTGAAATTGATTATCTTTCCATCAGCCGCTTTATGGCTACAGCACAGGATATAGTTCCCTACCTTAAATCAAGTTTGGTCAAGGCATTAAAGAACTATTCCTCTGCCAGAGTTCTGCCATTCCTGGTCTCTGCCATGGTCACAATCTATCCTGCCTCCAACCAGCACTGGATGACATACCTAATACCACAGGATGGCCCTTGATTTCTAACCATTGTCATTATTTATTTTGAGGCAGAAAGCATTTATAGTTGCTCTATATGACTTTATTGGAATTTTAAATGTTTATTTCTCAGTATCAGAGTTTGAAGTTTGGGAGAAATTTCTTACTACTATGACAAAATGCATTTATGAATTTCAACTTGGCATGAGGATGGAAGAGATGATATAGCATGTTGAATCATATTAAAATTTTAATTTAAGATCCCTTAGTTTGGGCTACATTAATTTGTATAATCTTGAAGTAGAATTTTGTTAAAATGTGTTGCAGTAAGTTGTGATTGAATGTGTGAAATAAAAAGCTCCTCACCTCCAAGACAGGATCTCTTTTTCTTGGAGGAAGAGCTACTTTTCATTTTCCTCAACTCAACATGTTTAGGGGACAAGGAGATATGGTCAGCTAGTACTAACTGTTGATGGAAATGCTCTTGGGGCTTATAACCACTACCAGATCCCTGTGGGATATAGAGATGGATATGAAGATGAGTCAACTAATATTGAACTCTTTCC